>NC_136969.1:18761348-18898848 GCF_032717465.1 Coenobita brevimanus
CTCAACAAAATGGGCTCAGGTTACCCATGTTGGCCACCTGAGGGAGAGTTGTTGCGATGGTGGGTTGATGAAAGAATCTGGTGTCTGGAATTTTAAACCAAGTTACCTATGTTGACCACTATGACGCGAACACTGATGACTGTGGGTTAAGGAAATCTTGGATGATGCAAAATTTGGTCTAGGGTAAGTGTTCTAAACGATCTTCTGGTCGGTTTTGTTGTTCTAATTTGTGTTAATACTGAGAGCAGATTTTCCCAGTCTCTTTATGTCACTGAGCTGTTCCACTGATCAGATGAATTTTTCACTATCTACTGACCTAATAACTAGTACTTCATTTGACCTTTTCTCCTTCATCACTTCGACTACCTAAGTTTGATTTACTGAAGCAGGTATTTTCATGCAACCAAGATTTTCTTTAGATCAGAATAATTATTAGCGGTAAGGTTTGACAGAACTAAGGTTTAATCTGATAAGCAGGATTTCTAGGTCTGTTTTATGGTATAATGAATCATCACTTCGACACGGTCAAGTTTTTTCTGTGGTCAATAAGATACGTCGCTCACTATATACTGATCCCACAGTGCAAGTGCTTCCATGCAAATATGTTTTTCCCTTGGTCCGTTCTCGTGCTATTTTGATCTAATAACAGGCGTACCTTAGTCAACTTAGTTTTTCCCTCCCTCAGTGCTATTTCTCACTCTTGTACTTTAATTAAACAACACAAGTACTTCGACACAAATGAGCTTTTTTCTATGGTCAGCTGAATTTCTCGGTCTGTATATTGACATCTAATAACAGAAGTACTCTCGTACACCCGAATTTTCCTTTTGCTATGTAGGATTTCTCACTCTTTAATCTTGATTTAGTAAGAGACGTAATTTCAGGCACTGAATAGTTTCTTTGATCAGTAATAGTTTTTGCACTATTTACGTATCATAACACAAGAGCTTCAATACAGCTGGAATTTTCGCAGATCTCAGTTTTGTATCGCCGAATCCTGTAACAAAGATAAGCTGATGTTATTTGCATATTCTTAGATCAATTGAATTTCTAGTTGTGTTATAGCCTACTGTTATAACAAATGTTTCTACAGTTTCGTTATTCCGATGAGTGCTCTTTTCGAAGGCTTTATGTATGTCAGATATCTGGGTGCTGGTCAGATTTAAACTACCCCCCAAATATCCAACTAGGCTTGGTTGATTCTTATACTGTTCTGTATTCGTGTTCACTTTAAGTTCATCTACTACTGAGTAGCTCAGTTTTATATGTTTTTACATTACTTAGACACTAGGTTTGCAGGCTTTTTTTTTTTTCTGTGACCATTCAAAGAATATGCAGTGCCACAAAACACATCTCCACCATATGTTTCGCTCAATCTAATGTAACATGATAGGAATACAAGCCATTACCAATCTTAATATTCAAACACTGACACTGATCTATGCATATATCTTTTTTTTTTTCTGGGAGACTTAGTACAACACAGCGAAATTGTCTCTTCATTTAAGTGTAATATTATCTGTACAGGATACAAGAAGATTCAAAGACAACTCGTTTTCATTCTTTATGCCGATCACTTTACAAGTAGACACTACGCTCCTGTATATGTCCCTGGAAGGCAAACACGTTAAGTAAATTGTTGCAGCTTTCATTACACTGCATTTGACTACCTACTAATATTCCCAGCCATCCACAGATTAAACACTGATTAAGCCAGGGAACCTTGAAGGTTGAAGCGGAGGAACAGTGTTAGTATCCTAATGCTTTTCTAGCATCAGGATATTAACACAAGCAGCACTATTCTTGTGAACTTATCCTCGTGCTGTTTGACAAAGATTCATTTACTGCCTTTACACAGGACTACAGGCATTTGTTGGTATGAAACCCTTGCAAGCGTCGTTAAATCAATGGTTAACAGAGAGCGGGAGTCACCAAGTAAGAATCACGAATGCATATGAACGCAAGTGGCTCAGGGTGGCAGGAGGAGGTGGTGGCGAGTTGTGAAATCTGCAGCTGTTATACCAAAAGAATACTCTCTCTCTCTCTCTCTCTCTCTCTCTCTCTCTATATATATATATATATATATATATATATATATATATATATATATATATATATATATATCTAGGCCTGGGGCAGAGTAAGAATTCCGGGAGCTTGACCAGTTTGTGTTTAAGTGGGTGGCCCATTTCTCTGAGCATGCTATAAACAGCTTTCCTACTATGATGCCACTCCTTCTCTACATTCTTTACCCTATCTCAACCCATCCTCGGATATGAAGAGCAGGTCATAATGATGATGATGATGATGATGATGATGATGATGATATTTCTCGGTCACTCTACATGAACTCTGGGATTATGCGTCAGGCAATACACACAGACAAAACTTACTAACAGGGCTGCCACAATCTTCTCCCAGTGTTGATCAGTTCATCTTCCACTGTGATTATGCATTTTATATTCTTGGTTCCCTAAAGATTTTCTTTTTGATAGAATTTTTGAATTGAAAGGGTTGAATCTAGTATTTATTAACCCGCAAATAATGAGAAATGCATACTTAGATAAATAATATCGTAAGCAGATGTCAAGTATATATATATATCATAATGTCACAGAGTAGTAGTAGTAGTAGTAGTAATAGTAATAGTACCGGTAATAGTAGTAGCAGTAGTAGTAGTAGTAGCAGTAGTAGTAGTAGTAATAGTAATAGTACCGGTAATAGTAGCAGTAGTAGTAGTAGTAGTAGTAATTGTAGTAGTAGTAGTAGTAGTAGTAGTAATAGTAATAGTACCGGTAATAGTAGTAGCAGTAGTAGTTGTAGTAGCAGTAGTAGTAGTAGTAATAGTAATAGTACCGGTAATAGTAGCAGTAGTAGTAGTAGTAGTAGTAATTGTAGTAGTAGTAGTAGTAGTAGTAGTAGTAGTAGTAGTAGTAGTAGTAATAGTAATAGTAGTAGTAGTAGTAGTAGTAATTGTAGTAGTAGTAGTAGTAGTAGTAGTAGATCAAACCCGGTGTGTTTAGTTGATGAGGCCCATCAACAACAAACAAGCAGTCGCCCCTGCAAGGTCATCCCGGGAACCGATGTTCCCTTGCGGTGGACAGTGCCTCGCTACAGCGAGGTGTGGGAAAGAGTGTGGAAGTTTGGTTCCTGGATGAACGCAGCATTTGCGTCTCTCCACCTAGTTAACAGGGACACCATAGTAAGCTCAATATCACTCCTTTATTTTGACATATGGTTACTATCCAGCACTGAAAATGCTTGTCAAACAGTGTAGAATCGCCTTAGGAAGATGGCAGCAATACATCACGTGAGTGGATGATGGTCGCCACCACCAATCAGCAAGTAGATTGAAAAAAGTTAATGAACTCGAGGATCGCACGTTCAGCAACACAGAAAGAGAAGCTATCCAACACTATCTACTGCTCCCAGGTGTAATTAGGTAATATCAATCCTAATAAAAAAAAAAATGCAATCGTACGGCTAATTTGTCTGCGCTGTTACTGTGCATCTAATTTCTCCCAACAAATTTTACCCAGACGCTACCGACCTCACTCTACAGTAGATTACGTAGAAGCTCGTTATCTATACAAAAATATATTCTATAATGTTCTGCAGTTATTACTATTTCTGTGGAGTATGAACACTGGTCACTACTGGGTTTTGGAAGTAAGTAGCCACATAGCGACATAATATACAGTATGTTTGGGGAAATTCGATACCGCTCTCATTTCAGGAAGTCAAAAAGTTGATTAATATATATATATATATATATATATATATATATATATATATATATATATATATATATATATATATATATATATATATATATATAATGTTCCTTATCATCAGTCATGCCACTATGAGAAATATATGATGAAATGCACAATTTTTAGAGGTCACTCCCAATGCTGTAATTCCGAAATAATGAACTGAAAACAACTTCGATGGATTTTCAACAAAAACGAGATCTGTATTTTCAACGTTTCCAAACACAGACATTCTTTATCTGATTTCTAAAAGAATACACTTAAAACACTAAGTATGGGAATAATGCATCACTTTGCCTTCATCAAAGCAGCTTTCGTCGGAAATGGCAGTCTATTCCGGTGGTCAGCGACGAGCTGCAGTATGTTCTGCTTTTGAGTCATCTTTGTACGACTGGAAGAGAGTTACTCCTCTCTTGGCACAGTCGTTGACAATCTTCAAATGTTTGCACTTGGCCAGAAGCGACATATACATAGGTTCTGTCAGCCAAAGGTTGGGTGATTTCGCCATGAACGCCTAGCATCATCTTGTCCTGTCACAGAGAGTAGGTTGAAGAACTTCAATGAAAGTCTGGCGATGCAGGTAGCCAGTGAAGCGCGGTGGTCGAACACATCACCACTGAAATGTCGTGTCAGCTTCCGACGAGGAGGATGGTCAAGGTTTTCCACTATAGCTGCTTTAGTGGTGTCGTCAACACGATGATCAAAAAAAGCAAGCGGCTGTGCAATGAGCTTGCATTTTTTCTCTTCAGGCGCTGGCTTGATCACTTGTTTTCTGCTTTACTTAGGAGCCACCTTGTTTGCCAAGATTCTGTCCACCCCGGACATACTCCCACTGAAGGGATTCTGTTGCTGTAATCACAGGAACTGCTTATCCTCTTCGTTTGTCATAGTGAGCAGAGCATCCTTTTAAGAAATATCAAATAGTTTTGTGAGTTTTTTCTTTGAGTTTTGCTCTTTGACCTGCTACCCTGGTTTCGGTAACAGTCAAATGTTCTTCAATAAACAGTACGGTACTCTCTGTGAAGCTTCTAGAGCTTGTGAATACCCGAGTCTACCCTTTGGGTCAGGATGCGTGCTTTATCCGAGATCATCATTACCTTCTCAATGGTACTCTTAGTGCTGCAACTGATTGTAAGACCGTTCTGATGGTATAATATAAAGTTCCTGAGGATATCGACATTAGTTGGCAGGCAAGCACTCAATATATCTTTCTCAGGCTTGCCCAGAAGCCATACTTTTGGACTGCTTCTTGTCATAGGCATGACCTGTGAATGGATCACACTGATAAGCAAGGCTATATTATAACTATTGATAATAATACTCATCAGAACATTATTTTGATATATTAGCTTCAGTTCGTTCTGCATTTCTGAATATTTATGATCATATGCTGGATACAGTGACTATAAACATTGTGTTTGGTATGAGAAATATTCCATTATTAATTATTCAAATATTCATCAAGTGCCTGGTATGTGGAGCGTAAAAACCTAATATATCAAAGTAAATTTTTGATGTGTCATTATTGGTAGTTATAAAAATGATATAAATTTTACTTGCCAGATCAGAGTAATTCACTATTCGGTGTCACGACCCGCTAGTCATCAAGAGCACACCAATGTACGTCCTATTGTGTGGAGAAATAGTCATCCACTGAGTGACTGAGTACCATTGAGTCATTGACGTGCAACCCAATTTGCTCTGCGGCTGAACGTGGTGCTTTTCCGGCTGCGCCCGAGTTTCCAACAGATGACTGCAGCACGCATCAGTGGTAGACACATATTACAAAAAGTATGTCTACCAACTACTGCTCAAGCTTTATTCAATGTTTAGTTCGATGGTTGTTGCAGTTTTAGGATAGTTACAGGCAGTTTTTTTTTTTTTTTATGTGTCCGACTCTGGGCATAGGCTTCACAGCCTGCTATCAAGGCCCAGCAGTCCTCCTACATACCATACACCTCTACATGTCACAAGCCATATATTCATTAGACGATTAGACATTTGTGGGCAAACATAATATTATCAGGATTACATATTTTTCCTTCAGGGATTGACTTGTAAATATGAGCCGATTTCCTTTTTTTTTTTCTTTTGAATTATAGCTTCTTACGTGTTATGGAACAGAAGTAGCCTTGTGGAGAATAATGAATTAGAAAAAAAGTTTTTTGGTACATTTTTGGCTAACCTTATATATATATATATATATATATATAGGTTTCAGTCCTCTTATCTATCTATCAGTATATCCATCTATCTATCTATCTATCTATATCTATCTGTCTATCTACGGTATTTCTCTCTTTAACCCGCCCCGTCCCAGAGACGTGAATTCACATCCTCACATGATGTGCACTCATATCCCGGAGACGTAAATTAATGCGGCAACATTGCAAGGTCCCTAATTTGCACAACTTTCAACTTTCGCGAGTGATTTCGCTAGTGATTTTTGGCACGTATACACGGGACACCTTCCTCTATTCCTCTACAAGATGCCAAGCAGGGACAATGCCTTACACCGCATAACCTCTCCCCCCCCCTGCACGCCATTGTCTCGGCAATTCACCTGTTACCAGTGACCTGGCCAATAAAGACATTCAGGGCCAGAGTGATTCCCCAATCGATGACAATGTGGAGGACAAAGTTTACATAGCATTAGAGGAAGAAACAGTCAGAAATGATGATCAGGTAATGTGGGAAAAAAAGGTCATGAATGGTGATGAGTTAGTGAGTGAAACAATGGTTATAATGCCTTATTACTGTTTGAAAACCAATATACTCTTGTACTACATATAAATTCGTACCAAGTAAATAAATAAATACTGTTTATGAGTGGATAAAATAGTTACCCTCCCATAGAACTCGTTTTCTTTGGTGCCAGCCTGTTAGAAAACCCAGTCAGGTAAGGAGGTACTCGTACCTAGATCGAGTATTTTAAACCTCAGGTGAGCGATTTCTCTGTGGATTTTCGATGTTTCTCACCAAAAGCGAATGTTTGAGCCTAAAAAAAAAAAAAGGTCCAAAAATGTCGGGACTGGGGCATACCACTGCCCACAAAACGTCGGGATGGGGCGGGTTAAATAAATAGATAGATAGATAGATAGATAGATGGATAGATAGATAGATAGATGGATAGATAGATAGATAGATAGACAGATAGATAGACAGATAAATAGATAGATAGATTAGCGTGTTTAAAAAAATAAGAATCTGAAAGTTTAATCTCACCCCTTTATTTCATTCCATTTAACAGCAGACTAAAAATGACAAACTTTTTTTTGCAATGTAAAACTAAAATAGGAGGTTGCTCAAAAGGGTCAAGTTTTACTGAACATAGTAGCACTTAGTGGTATCATTTTTAATTTGATCCTGGATAGTGATGATATTGCTGAGTAAGTTCTCGAATGCCAAGAATATTACAGTTCAGCTGACTTCTTAACATTTGGAAACAATTTCCGGTTTTGTTTCACCCCCTGAATGAGACACTGATACTGCTTTTCATCTTTTGTTAAACTCCCACAGTATGGCTTACTGAGAACCTCAGTTCTCACAGCAGTATCGTTAACAACTCGAAGAGTTCATGCAACATTTTCCCCTGCATTGTAATTTTCATCTTCTTGTCACAAAGCAGGATCTTTCCTCAGAGACGTTGGGTCAATGTTCATTTTGCAGAAGAACTTTTTCGTGGCTGCTGTTACGTAATGCGGTGGCGGTTTCGCAGTTTCCTCAGAAGATGTCTTAAGTCGTCCACCAGTCCCAGGGTTTTCCAGTGCATTTATCATCTTTTTCTCATAAATCTCCAGTTCATCATCAAAGAAACTGAATCCAACCAAATCTTCTAAATACCACAGGTGTCTTCCAAAAACCCTGAGAACCTCTTCCGCAAATGAATTCAGTAAAAAATGTGATGTGTGTTAGATCCAGACGAGGAGAAAAAATTCCCAGTGGAGCTGTGAACTAGGCCATCAGGTACAAACAGACAATGAAAATCGCGGAACTTGTGATTCCTCTTTCTTCTTTGGCGGTCATATTCTGTTGGTGGTGGAAAAGATATAATTTTATTGCATAAATTAGCTTTACCATCCATCTGGCTCTGTGTGTGGCTCCAGAACTTCTAAATTTGATCCCCCGAGAAGAAGCCTCTCCCAAAACAATAACCCAGAGCTCCAGAAGTTCCTGGTATTCTTCTCTTGGTTGTTCTTCCCGAAGTAATGTTGTAGCAAAGGAGATCAACTGAGCGACTTCTGCTTCTTTCAGCTCTCCTTGCAGGTGTGAAATTGGAGAGGTCAAGTTGCTCCCAGAGCTCGTTAAGTCTCTTGAATAGCAAGATTTCTGTTTCTGTCGAAGGTCCCATCAAGAAAGTGTAAGCCTTTTTGACATGAAGCTCTATTATGTGTTGATGACATGCAAGATTCAGCAACTCTTCCAAGTTTACTTTCATAAGGATACATGCACCTCCACGATCACCCGTATTTGATGCGATCGTGTCAAAGCTCCCGGCATTCACCCAGTTGTGGAGTCAAAATCTCTGTGACATAGAAACCACCACATCATCTTGGGCAACACCAGTTCTGGCTAGAATTTTTGGAAAAGCAAGAATTTCTTCAACACCATCTCCAGACACAATGACTGGTAATCCGTCTACCTTTCCCTTACCCGTCAGATCAAGTATAATATTTCCATCGAAATGAACAATTAGCTAGTGGACCAAGGATTCCTGGAATTCCTCTTTGAGTTCTTTCACAGCTTCCAGGCGGTGCTTCTTTCTGGCTCTGTATACTGTTGAGTGGCTGATCGAGATCTCAGAGCCTTGAACGATGTTAGAAGATGAACAGCTTCCCTTTCGCTCATTCCAGTCCTGTAGAGGGGGCGGAGAGGTCTGGAGTCAAAATAGATTCTCGTCTAAGAACCACTTGTTTCAGCCTTTTCGACCGTTTGTGAAGTACTTGCCATGTCCTTTTTAAATCGTCTTTTCCTTATTCATTGTTCTTTTAAGTTGACTTCTTTCCTTCATTGTTATCTTGTCTGTTCCAGCCATAGTTCGCTATTGTCCAGATTCTCGTTGAGCTAGCAAGAACCGAAGGTCCTCAGGGTTCTTCATCAGCTTTGCTGTGTTAGCATGAGCTATGTCGAAGTGGTTTGGGAAGATGGCAATGAAACCCTACCTCTTTTGTTTTCTGCAGTAGAACTTGTCTTTCTTCTCCTGTAGCTGTTTCCAAGTGGCATAAAAACCTTTGATTTTGGTAATGACAAGTTGTTTAGCTCTAGTTGGGATTCTAGCTTTTACCTCTCAAGGGCTTTGTTGGCTGCTTCTTTAATTGTGTAATTTTCTTCTCTATGTAAGTAATACAACCGTCTCAGGACATCCCCAATACTCGGTAACTTGGATCCTCTGATAGAATGAGAGAAAGATTCCCCTGAGTGGAAAATTTATGACTTCTTTATTATTATTGTCACAAATCTTTAACAAGAAAATTAATTTAACTACATAAATGTTATTTTGAGATGGTTAGAGTCTCTGAATGGTAATCCTAAGGTCGTTGGTTCAAAGCCCGAAAGGCTATGGGAAGGATTTTCGGGAGTGAGTTTTTGCTGTACGTAGTTTTAGTACATAACCACAAGCCCTCTGACATGCCATAAAACACCTTTGCTGTCTCTAATACATTAATATAAACATAATCCAAACTCTGGACAAAAATGAGGGAGGGGGGGGTGAGTTGGGGGGAGGGGAGTCAAATGGTGGGTGACAGAGTGACTTGGAGGCGTTTTGTCTGCGGCCACCCTTTGCGGGATTAGGGCGTCGGGCTATAGATAGATAGATAAAAATGTGACGCAGTACCTGGATTCTATCGTGGTCCAGGAGGCAATAGGCATGTTAAAATAAAAGTCTGACTCAACAAGTGGAGCGGTCAAACAGGACAAGACGTGGTTCGGAAGCAAGCCAAGTCCGGAACCAGAGATATGCATGTGGCACTCTGAATCCAATAGCTTTGTACAGGGATCATTGAGCCGGTGCAAATACTCATTACTCAGTGTCCCATTGTCTCCTATTTGTTGTGTAGAACAAGACCTCCAGGCTTCACCTTTACTGTGAATCTAAAGACCAGTCCAAGTCTATGTCCTCGAGGGAGAGTTGGCATATAAGAAAAAGAAATTGTACAAATAGTGTTGCCAAATTTCCTCCAGTGATTCAAAGGGACTACCATCTCCCCATGAAGAACTTTACTTGTTTTGAGACACCTGTAATTATACATCAAACGTGTCAAATGTGACAAAAATTGGAAACACAAGTTTTCACACCTAATGGAACATATAGAGTGGGTCAGAGTTGGGAATATATTAAAATGCTGTTTAATGCCCTGATTGAAACACCCTAATATATACCGTATATAGTGGGACCTTACAGTGCACGAGAGATTGGGCGGACTTGGTCCTCGTGCAGTGTGAATCGCTCACTGGGAATACATAATCTTACGGGAAAAATAACATATGGGTGGTACCCCCTCATACCTGGACATTTTTTGGCCCTTAGAGACATAATAAAGGTCAAATTTTTCAGATATTGTACTACAGTAACAAAAACCTGGGTAGTCACCTTAACAAAAGTAGACAACAGGCCTGATGGACTTAAATAACAGGGATTCCGAGGTGCAGCAACACACTTAGAGTGCCCCCGCTGCCACCCTGTCCGCAACACGCTTGTTTAATGGTTGCCAATGTTGTATTATTCCAGGCATTGACAAAGAAATTTATGGCCTGTCGAATGTTACATTTCTTCCAGAATGCAGCAACAGTCATTATGGTGGGGGTTGCAGGTATCCCAGGTGAAGCAGGTCAGGCACGTGGGGCTGTGCAGATGGAGAGGGAGGCAGCTGGTGAGTCAGGTGGGGCGGTGGAGGAGGAGGGGACTACGGCGGGCGAGTCAGGGGAGGTGGTGAGGGGAGGATCCTCCCTCTCCTCCTCCCTACTGCTCACATTCTCGGCAATTTCCTTCATCTCTTCTTGCTTGTCTGTTTCATTCCTCATCTTGTTATGGACGTACTGGCAGTATAACAACCTGGAATTTGCAAAATAACTGTCATTATTATAGAAACTGGGTATCTATTCTAACTAACTGTTATTGCTGAAAACTTTATTGTCGAAGTCGTTATTGACAAGATCTTACTGTAGACTCCTCTTGAGCACCTTCCTCACGAGCCTCTAGGCCAGTATTGGCGCATTGTGTAGGGGTGGAGGTTGTGTACTCATGGAAAATGGTATTTTTGAGCCACTCCTTGCCTCTACCTTGCATTTTGTGAGGTAAACTCGCGCAATCAAGCTTTTTTATTATTATTTTTGGTCACTCGTGCACAATGCGATTCGCACACTCTGAGCTCGCGCAGTAGGCAAGCCCACTGTGTATATATTATAAGGATTATAATTCTTTGCATTTTATTCAAATAAAAGGTAGCCTGTATCATAAATTGATGAACTTTTGTTTAAAAACAAAGAAAAAAGCCCTTGTTCCTCTCAGTTTTATCAAAAGGTCACCACTAAATCCAGAAAATGGATTACAATATACCCTATTTAATGTTACCACACGCAAGTTTTATCACTTTCTTAATCTTTATATAGATTTTTTTATAACTTTATTGACTTCCACAGAAGATTTTTGAACTGTTTAGAACTTTCTAGAACAGTTTGTAAGATTCTAGTATGGTTAAACATTGTTTAGAACATTCTAGAATAATCTAAATATAAAACAGGATGCAGCTTTCAGCATCTAACAGTTATCATCACAGTTTGCAGGTGACCAATCAGAAAAATAGTTGATTAGTGTGTTCCTGTTATATATTATTTATTTTTTTTTTCAGATAAGCATGATGTCGCACAAAAGAAGTGATACTATCGTACAGTAGAACAAGGATGTCTGGACCAATAATTTGGTGTGGTTCCAGCAGCCACATGGATGAACAGGAATTGTGCCTTTGGAAGAATCTTCATTAAAAGAAAAATGCAGAATGCCAAACCAAATGCAAGTTATTGGACGTTACCAGTTTCTTGTAGCAAAAATCAAATTATGAAATGAACGAATAAGTGGGGTTGGTGGAGGATTAGTGCCCCTCCCTGTAAAACACTTAACTCTGAGCCCTTGGCCACCCTGTCTGGGATACATGACGTCTGGCAATGAATGAATGAATGATGAACGAATAGTCGAAATTTCCAAAGAAGTTACAAAATTATGGGAGAATAAATTGAACTTTTCACAAGTGTCAGATCAAGCAATACAATCAAAACTTGACAAGGTGCTAAAATCTTATGATGAATGTGTCAAGAGGGGAAAATATGATGCCCTAAACATACTTTTTGACATCACAAAAGTAAATGGTCAATGGTTATCCACTGAAGATAAAGAACTCTACACCTACAAGTGCAAAGCAAAGGAGAAGTGGGGTACTCAACAGGTCAAGTTGCAAGTAAGGAAACCATTCACCCTTCAAAAAGACGAAAACCACCTAATGACCTATATTACCATCAACATCTTAAGATCTTTCATCTAGTGGTAGTTGCACTGAATCTGAAGACAGTGAATATAAGAAAGAAGATGAGACTAATATTCCACCAACCTGAACACACAACAGAAGTAAAGTTGCAACTAACTTGGTGACATCAGCTGGAGTATCGACAAACAAAGCTGCTAAAATATGCAAACAAATGTCATATGATGGTATTGACATTCCAGCTCCAAGTCAAGCAGTAATTTACCAGTCAATATACAATGAGGCTGTTAAACTGAAGGAGGAAATGATTGAAAAGTTGCAGTTGGAAACATGGCCTTTTTTTTTTTTTTATGTGTCCGACTCTGGGCATAGGCTTCACAGCCTGCTATTAAGGCCCAGCAGTCCTCCTACATACCATACACCTCTACATGTCACCACTATGGAAAGCGGATTGATGAAAATGACTACCAGGTAGTACTACTTAAAAATGAAAGAACTGAAATAAAAATGGGTGCATTGCGTTTGGATAATGGCAAGGCTGAAACTACTGCTGAAGGAATTGCAAAAGTTATTGATGAATGCAACTTATGGCATGCAATAAAAATGATCATTGCTGATACAACTAGCATTAACACTGGGAAAAAGAGTGGAGTTGTTGTCAGATTACAACAAATGTTCCCGGATAAGAGTTTCAACAAACCACAATTTATCGGTTGTCAGCATCACATTCTGGACAGGATTCTCCGTTTGGTGATGGAGAAGAGCTAAGACCAATTCTCCAAACATCGAATATCCATTTGTGTCTCAACTAATAAAGAATTATGAAAACTAATATCACAGTTTGTTAATGGAACAGAAGAGATCCTCAATAAGCCAGGATGGAGAGATGATATGAGGTTTTTGTACCATTTAACACGAGTGTTCAAATTCTTTGAAGAAAAAAGGCATTTTCCTTTGATTAACTTTCACAAAATTCCAAATATCAGCAATGCGAGGTGGAATTCGAGAGCAATTCTCGCTATCCTTGTATTCATTCTTATACCTACAACAAGGAAGACTTTGGAGAAGATATACAGATTCATTTCCTACGAATGGGCAGAGTACTGGTTTACTAATCAAACGTACAATGAAAATGAGTTTAAGAACTTGTTAGAAATATTGAAACCTTACAAAGAAGCACTAAACTCATTGCAGAATCACTGGAAACAGGAGCCACCCTTACTCAAGATACCCATAATGTGCAATCAGAGTGATGCAGGAACTTTATGCTGCCTGCAGAAACAAAGCCAAATTACAACTTAGATTTATTCTAGGTAATAAACAGTGATTTTAAGTATTAATGCATTTGCATAAGCTCTTTTATTATTATTATTATTATTATTATTATTATTATTATACAGGTAAATATACAATTGCAAAAATCTAATCTTTTATTTCGGGGTGACCTTTTTTTTTTTTTTTTAACTGAGGAAAAAGGGCTTTTTTCTTTGTTTTTTAAGCAAAAGTTCATCGACCTGAGGTAAAGAAACATAATGTTGTAAAAAAGTTGTAACCCTTATATATATATATATATATATATATATATATATATATATATATATATATATATATATATATATTAGGTCAGGTCAGACACTGCTCTGCTCCTGGTAACATGTAATCCAGTACTACCTGTTTCATGGTCGGATCGTCGGCTACTAAATCGGCAGCCCCACTGCTCTAAGCCACAAAGGAGGGTGTCTAGGTACCCTGCAGGATGAAAAACAAGATATGTCAAAAGGCAGATGAGTAATCTTTGCCAACGGCCATTTAGTAGGGTAGGTGGAGCTCGTTAGCTTTGGTGCCAATCCATCTAATAGAAGGAAAACTCCAAAGTAAAACCTGGATAGCCATAGGCAGGGTTTCCACGCCCCTGTCCATAGGTCAATGGTGAGCTCTCTCCTGATTTAGGAGGTTGGGGTGGGGTTGGAGTCCCCTCCCTGTAAAAAAACAACCCGTCACGAAATAAGAGAATGAAGAAGGATAGGGGTTAGTGCATGTTGTCTGACCCTGACCCAGTTTTGCCAGAGGGGTCCTCACTTGGACACCGGCCTGACAGGGATTTTTAGGCCCTGTCATGCTGGCGGTCATCATGATGGTTGCTGGATAAATCCTACGGGACCCCGACGACCATATGATGGGGGGGACCTCCTAGCCCAGACCCTCCTTTTGATTCATGTCGTGGTGGTGCAAAGGATGTGTGAGCCTTAGGCTCTAAGTGCAAGTCTGACCTTCGAAAGGCACTTCGGGTGGAGGCTTGGAACGTTTTGAGCCTTTCGAAGGATGATCAACTGCCTTGTTGTCACGAGAGTTGGGCGATATGGGGTCGGTATAGCTCACTCTCTGAAGTGAGGCGACCTGGGCATGGTGAGATCATTAGTAATGGTTACACACACTACTGGTCTGGATGTGATGATGGTACCCATCTTAGGGGTGTCACTGTGGCAATTGCTGCTCACTTTGTTTCTTGTGTTGACAAGGTTTCTCCAGCTGATGATAATATAATGCTGGTGAGAATGAAGCACTCCTTGGGCTTCATCTCTCTTATTGCTGTGTATGCTCTAACTGAGATGAGTTATCTTGAAGAGAAAGAGCTATTCTACACCAAACTTGACTTTGTTGTGAAACAGTTCCCCTCGCAGGATACACTCCTGGGCTTGGGCAACTTTAATTCAGTTACTGGCACTAACAGGGAGGGCTTCAGGGATTGTCCCCATGGCTCTAGAACCAGCAACTCTAATAGTTCTTATCTTCTCGATTTTGCAAAATCCCAGAAGTTAAGAATTGCTGGATCCTGGTTCCAGCAGCCAAATTTTCACTGCTGGACCTGGTATCCCAATACTGGAGAGGTTGCTAAGGAGATTGATCCCATTCTTATTAGTATTCACTGGAGGATCCTTTAGAACTGCAGGATTTTCAGGAGTACAGAGTTCTTTGCTACTGATCACAAACTTGTTGTTGCTACTCGAAGGCTACAAATCAAAACTGAGAGATTCTCAAGATGCCACCAAAAAAAGCTTCATCTTGAGAAACTCAGGGATGAACAGTGTGCATATGAGTATGCAGTGGCAGCCTCAAATTGGTTTGAAGTGCTCAGTGCTGCTGAGGATCCTGTTGAATGATAGGATACCTTTAAGCATGCCACCCTGGGAGCAGCTGATGAATGTATTGAGTATTGGAAACCGCCCGAGATCAAGAAAGGTATTCACGCTGCAAGGAATGCTGACCACAACTGAGGAGAGTTGTGCTGCCAGACTGGCTGGGGATCGTGAACAGCTCAGACTTCTATCTTGATGGGCAAGAGTTTTAATGAGAAGGGACAAGGAGAGGTGTGTCAGGGAAATCAATGGAGACGTGGAAAGCCGTTTTCATGCAAATGACCTTTGATCTGCCTATTGAGCCCTGAAGAAGCTCCACTCCAGACCCACCTCTCAGATGAACTGTTTGGACAGCAGATGGACAACTCGTGCCAGGGGCAAGCGAGTATAGGGCTCGTTGAGCTGAGTACTTTGAGCAGCTGCATGTGGCCAGGCCAAACCTCTCAATGGAGAACTTCCATCAGCTGATGTACAACCACTGCCTGCTGTCCCACCAATTGATGAAGCTCTGTCTTCTCTAGATGAAATAAAGAAGGCAGTGGCTAGGTTGAAAAGTGGTAGAGCAGCTGGTGTTTGTGACGTCCCAGTGGAACTGATCAAAGTTTGGGGTGATGCCGTGATCAGGGAGTTACATGCAGTCATAGAAGCCATTTGGCAGACTGGTATCATCCCTCCTGACTGGACAAAGGGTTTAGTCACCCCTATCTGGAAAAGAAAAGGAGACCAACGTGACTGTGGTAACTACGGGATATTACAATGCTCAGTGTGCCAGGCAAAGCTCTTGCTCACATTCTCTTGATGTGTGTCTGGGACCATCAGCTAAAGTTTCAAGGGCCTGAGCAATCTGGATTCACGCCCAAGAAGTCTACGGTTCACCGTATCCTAGGTGATCGAGTTCTTGTTGAACACCATCTTGAGTTTCAACAAGGTTTTCTAGCGGCCTGTGTGGATCTCAAGAAGGCGTTTGACTCAGTGAATAGAGAGGTATTATGGGAACTCCTGTGACTCAGTGGGATCCCCGCAGGATAATCTGACTGATTGCTGGTTTGTACTCAAACACTGAGAGTGCTGTCAATCGTGTGGGAGGGGGGGAGACATCCAACTTCTTCCCAGTAAGTTCTGGAGTAAGACAGGGATGTGTCCTTGCCCCCACACTCTTCAACACACTTATGGATTGGGTACTGGACCGGGCTGCGAGTTAATGTCACTATGCAGTATCAATTGGCAATTTAAAGGTTATTGACCTTGACTCTGTTGATGATGCAATTATTCTAGTGGAGTCGCTGGAGATACTACTGAGTGCCCTTGAGAAATTTCATGAGAATGCAAAGCCATTGGGATTAAAGGTCTCTTGGGCCAAGACCAAGGAGTAGGCATTTGATGACTCCACTTACGTGGAGTAGACTGTAGCACCAGTCGAGCAGGGCAGTACTCCCGAGGTGGATGGAAAGCTGATGACAGGGAGTGCTGGAGCTCCCGTTTCATCAGCCCTCAGGACTAGTTCCTGACCATCCCCCTTTGCTGAACTTTTTCAGTGTCTCAGTTACACAGAGAGTAGGCCAGCATGCTCTCCAGTGCAAATTTCTCTATCTATCTTCACCAAACTACATGCACAGTACACACTACACTTCCTATTCAAAATTCACCAAAATGGCATCAATTCACCCAGCCTCGGAGTCCCCAGGGGGGGGGACCATAAATGCCCCCGCCATCTGCCCCTCTCCCAGTGACGACTCGAGGTGCCTGGAACCACTGTCTGACTCTCTTCTTCTTCATTTCTGCAACATTCGCGGCCTTTCATCTAACTTTCACTCTGTTGAGCACCACCTCTCCTCCTCTAAACCTCACCTTCTTTTTCTAACGGAGACTCAGCTGTCTGAGGCAACTGACAGCAAACCCTTTTCTGTATCCTCCTACTTTCTCTATACTCATTTCAAAGCCAAAGGTGGCTGTTGTGTATACATACGCAACGACTTATCTTGCTCTCGTGTTCCTGAACTTGATTCTTCTGAATTCTCCACTCTCTGGCTTCGGCTTTCCTGTCATTCTCTGACTAAATATATCTGTGCTGTTTACTTATCCCCTAATTCTACTGACTATCAAAAATTCTTCGACTATCTTACTTCTACGATGGAACACATTCTGTCCATTTCTCCTTTCTCTGAAATCTCCATTCTTGGAGATTTCAATGTTCACCACCACCTTTGGCTCTCCTCTCCTTTCACGGATCCACCTGGTGAACAAGCCTACATCTTTTCTATCCTTAATGACCTAGAGGAGCTTGTACAGCACCCTACCCGTATCCCTGACCGCCTTGGAGAGAGCTCCAACATACTTGACCTCTTCCTCACAACTAATCCTTCTGCTTACTCTGTTAATCTTTTCTCTCCGTTGGGCTCCTCCGATCACAACCTTATTACCTTAACCTGTCCTATCGCTCCAGTACGGCCTGCGGACCCTCCAGGGAAACGTCGTCTCTGGCATTTTGGAGCCGCGGACTGGGAGGCCCTCGGCAGTACTTCTTTGATTTTCCCTGGAATGATTATTGCTTCCATGGCCGTGAGCAATCTGAGTGTGCTTTGCGCATTACAGAGGTTATTCTCTCAGGCATGGAAGCATACATTCCTTTCTCATATCCTTTGACTAACGCAAGAAAGCCTTGGTTTAATCACGCTTGTTCTAATGCTGTCCGCAACAAGGAGAAGGCCTACAAAAGGTACCAGAGCCAACCCACCCCTAAATCACATAATCTTTACGTTTCTGCCCGGAATCGTGCTAAGTCTGTTCTTCGCTCTACTAAAAATAATTTCATCCATACTAAATGCTCTCAACTCTCCAACTCGAATTCTTCCCGCTCCTTCTGGCACCTTGCCAAAAATCTTTCTAATAACTTTACCTCATCATCCTTCCCTCCTCTTTTCTACTCTGATGGTTCTGTAGCTATTTCTTCTACTGATAAAGCAGATCTCTTCGCACAGACTTTCTCCTCCAATTCCACCTTAGACGATTCCGGTGCTGTTCCTCCATCACTTCCCCCCTCTGACTTCCTCATGGCTGACATTAAAATTTCTTCAGTTGATGTATTTTCTGCCATTACTGGCCTCAGTACTAACAAGGCATATGGGCCTGATGGGGTCCCCCCTTTTGTTCTCAAAAACTGTGCTTCTGTGCTTACACCCTGCCTAGGCAAACTATTTCGCCTTTGTCTGTCAACTTGTACCTTTCTTTCTTGCTGGAAGTTTGCTCTCATTCAGCCAGTCCCAAAGAAGGGTGACCACTCCCAACCCTCCAACTATCGTCCAATTGCTTTAACGTCCTGTATTTCAAAAGTTTTCGAGTCAATTCTTAATAGAAAAATTTTAAGGCATCTTTCCTATCACAACCTTCTTTCCGATCATCAGTATGGGTTCCGTCAGGGGACGCCTCCACTGGCGATCTTCTCACCTACCTTTCAGACTCCTGGTCATCCTCCTTTCGGGACTTTGGCGAAAGCTTTGCCATTGCACTTGACATCTCAAAGGCTTTCGATCGAGTCTGGCATAAATCTTTAATTTCCAAACTGCCCTCCTACGGTTTCTATCCTTCTATCTGTGCCTTCATCGCTAGCTTCCTTTCTGGTCGTTCTATAGCCGCTGTCGTAGACGGCCATCGTTCTTCTCCTAGATCTATCAACAGTGGTGTTCCTCAGGGCTCTGTCCTATCACCAACTCTCTTCCTTTTATTCATCAATGATCTTCTAAGCTGTACATCTAACCCTATCCCCTCATACGCTGATGACTCCACCCTTCACCTTTCCATTCGGTTCCCCGCAACGCCCATCTCAACAGTTACTTCAAGAAACAAGGGATGAGGCTATGGCACACCTAATGTCTGACTTGGCTCATATCTCTGACTGGGGTAAAAATAATATGGTTGTCTTTAATGCATCTAAGACTCAGTTCTTACACCTATCAATCCGACAAAATCTTCCACAGGTATACCCACTAATGTTTAATAATATTCAAATTAATCCTGCATCATCCTTGAACATGCTTGGGGTTTCATTTACTCGGGACTTATCTTGGAAAGATCATATTACATCTCTTGTAAAATCTGCTTCCAAGAGATTGGGTGTGCTAAGCCGACTCCGCTCTTTCTTTACCCCTGCACAATTGTTGACTCTATACAGGGGTTTTATCCGCCCCTGTGTGGAGTACAACTCTCATGTGTGGGGAGGCTTCCCACATACAGCTCTTCTCAATAGGGTGGAGTCAAAGGCTTTTCGTCTCATTAACTCTCCTCCTCTTACTGACTCCCTTCAACCTCTGTCTCTTCGCCGCACTGTTGCATCTTTATCTCTTTTCTATTGCTACTTTAATGGTCACTGCTCCTCTGAACTGTCTGCTTGCATTCCTCCACCTCTACGACGGGCGCGTAGCACCCGTCTGGCAGCAAACTCTCATCCCTTTTCTGTCCAACTCTCTAATGCAAGAGTTAACCGTTACTCCCAGTCTTTCATTTATGCAACAGGTCAGCTCTGGAACTGTCTCCCTCTGTCTGTATTTCCTTCTGCCTATGATCTCCAGTCTCTCAAACGTAGTGTGTCCAGGCATCTCAAAATGATCGGATCTTGAATTTGGCTCTCTATTGTATTTTGTTTTTCTCTTGGAGGGAACTGTTACTGCGGGCTCATGCCTTTGGTTCTTCTTCCTCGCATAAAAAAAAAAAAAAAAAAAAAAAAAAAGATGTACCAGTTCAGTCTGTCCAAGCATGTGGTGAGGATATACAAGTCTTGGAAAGATTAACTTATCTTGGCAGTGTGATCAGACAAAGAGATCTCTCATCGCACTGGTCTGGCCTACGGGGTTATAGATTCACTTACTTCAGGTATTCGGCACTGTCGTTTTTTGTGTAGAAGGATGAAAGTTCGCATCTTCAGGGCGCTGGTGCTTCTTGTCTTACTTTATGGCTGTAAGACATGGACACTAAACAGAAGGGGCGAATTGACTCTTCTGGTACTGTCTTCACAGGATTGTGAGATATCGCTGGTACAACCAGGTGCATAACGAGCGACTACTTCATGAGACGGAATCGAAGCCTAGTACTCACATAATATGTCAATGCCAACTCCAGCTATACGGGCACATGGTCCACTTTCCTGAGGCTGATCCTGCTCACAGGGTGCTCTCTGAATGACTTAACTCTTTCACCGCACCTGGTATATATACAGTCTCTCAGCTCTGTGAAGGTTCACTGTGGCTGGGCCAAATATGATTTCCGTAATCATATTCTGCATTCGATGGTATAGTGGGTAAATATTAGCTATGATAGGCTTGTATGGCAACACTCAAGTGTTGACATAAAACAGAACCTCTCTTTCTGCTTGAGTGAGTTAGTGTGACTTATAATGTCAAGAGGTAGAGTACAACATGCTGATGCTCCCGTGCCCTCTACCTCAATGGCAAGGCAAAATAGTCACGATTTTCACCATCTCCTTGATGAATATCTCGCAGACGAAATGAGTGATCTCAAAAGTGATGGAGATTGGCCTAGCACTGACCAAGAAAAGGGAAGGAGTGAAGACAGCGTTTCCAGTGATAGTTATGAGCCTGCTGATGATGCATGCAGAGGGTGACAAAGGAAATAAACATGTGGTGGTCAGCCAAATCGAGTGATGCGATAGCCGTGAGTGGCGCAGCAGCAGAGAGTGGCACAGCAGCGGCGAGAGGTGTGGCAGCGGCGAGTGGCGACTTGGCGGGTAGGCAATCAGCTGTGAGGTGGGACTGGTTTTCAACTCCCTTCACCCTTAATCAGTTTGATTTTGCTTCGACATTATCTGGCCTAACTGATGCATGATCTGTAACTGATAATTTTAATGAACTTGATTTCCTGCATGAATTCTTCGATGATGACAGTGGACATGACTGTGTTAGAAACTAATAGATATGCTCAGTATGTATGTGGAGCATTGCCTGGTATGACACGTTGTTGCAGACTGGCAAAATGGACTGATACAACTAGAGATGAGATGTACCTGTCCTTTTGCATAATGATACTCATGTCTCACAATATGAAGAACAGAATAAATGACTACTGGTCCAAAGATGAAGTGTATGAACAGAAAATTTTTGGAAAACTGATGCCTCGTGACAGATTTCTTTAAATATTACGGGGGCTGCATTTCACTGACAAAACTAAACATGTTGAAGGATAAATTACAGAAAATACAGCCAGTTTTGGAGAAAATATGCAATGACCAAGTTCAGACCCTTTCAAAAATTGTGTGTGCAGATGAGAGTTTGACAAAGTGGAGAGGTCGCCTAAGCTTCAGACAGTTTATTTCAATAAAACGCCATCGTTTTGGAGTAAAACTGTTTGTATTATGTGATTGTGACAGTGGATACATTTCAGACTTCACTCTTTATACAGAAAAAGAAACAGTAACAGATTTGCATCTAGGTATTAATGGCTCAGTTGTCAAAACATTACTGACTCCTCATTTATAGAAAGCACATGAACGTGTACTGTATGTTGACAACTGGTACACCAGCTCAATGAAAATACTGGTGCATGTGGAACTGTGAACACAAACAGAGAAAATATGCCTAAACCCCCCGTGGTCAAGTGTGGTGAGCATGTCGTACAAAGCAGCAACATTATGTGTATCAAGTGGTGTGACGAGAGAATTGTGCACATGCTGTCCACTGTTCATGAAGGAGGTATGTGTGACAGTGATAATCGAGACAGACAAGGACAGGCTGTGAGAAAGCCCATAGCTGTACAGGAATATAAGAAAATGAGATTGGTGGATAAAAGTGATATTTTACTCAGTGGTGTTGAACGTCTAAGAAAAGGTTTAAAGTGGTATCTCTCTCTCTCTCTCTCTCTCTCTCTCTCTCTCTCTCTGTATATATATATATATATATATATATATATATATATATCTATATATATATATATATATATATATATATATATTTTTTCACATGCTGGCTATGTCACTTCTCAATTGTTATTACTTATCTATCTATATACCTACGCTGCTTCCCCCAAGGAAAGGGAGGTAGCCGAGACAGGACGACACACTCCCCATTTACTCATCCATTCAAACACATTCATTCGCATCTTAGCCCCAAAGGGGAGAACAAACAGATCCTCACCGCACCACACCGCACAAGGGTCAACTGCGCAATGCAATCAGTGACATCCGCAGCAGGGCCCGACAGCAGAGCTGGTTTATCCCTGCCACATCATAACAGACCCATCCCCTTACCCGCACCTGACCTGACTAACTGATCAGACCAAATCCGGGAGAATATCCCCTCAGGGCTGCGTCATCATTTATTCATTCACAATTTCTCTCCATTTATTTCTGTCACGCACAGCCACTCTTCCTTGCTCAACAGACATCCCTTTCGCATCCAGGGCTCTCTTCACACTGTCCATCCATCCTATTCGAGGACTTCCTCTCAGCCTTAAACCTCTCACATCAGATCTAGTTATCTTTTTCACCAATCGCTCATTATCCATTCTCTCCATATGCCCAAACCATCGCAACACCCTCTGCTCAACTCTACCAGCCATCTCCCGAACAACTCCAGTTCTCCTTCGTACTTCATCATTTCGCACTCGATCCATACGCATCACTCTACGCATACTCCTCAGATACCTCATCTCCATTACATTCAAACTTTTCCTCTCTGCTACACCCATATTCCATGTTTCAGCCCCATATAACGCAGTCGGTACCACAGCACCCTCATACAGCCATCTCTTTACATCCATTCTAAGCGAACGACATCTAAACACTTTTTTCATTCCTCCCAGCACCTTTCCTACTTCATTTATTCTAAACTTCACTTCTGGATCTATTCTTCCATCCACAGCAACATGTGACCCTAGATATTTAAAGCACTCTACCTCCTCAAGCAACTCGCCATTCAAAACTATATTCATCCCCCTACCATCTACCAACCTCATACACTTCATCACTTTACTCTTATTCTCATTTACTTTCAATTTCCTCCTTTCACACACCCTTCCAAACTCCTCTACCAACTGTCTCAATCTCTCCTCTGAATCAGCCACCAGTGCAGTATCATCTGCAAACAGCAGCTGCTTCAGATTCCACTCTCCACCATCAACATTCACCAGACTCAGACCTCCACCTAAAACTCTTGCATTCACCTCCCTTACAACATCATCCACGTAAATATTAAACAACCAAGGCGACATCACACATCCCTGTCGCAGCTCCACTCTCATGGGAAACCAATCACTCACAGCATTTCCCACTCTTACACAAGCTCTACTATTTACATAAAAACTTACTTACATCAGGTAAAAACTGGTAGTACCTAGCCACTACTTGATTTCAGCAAAAATGTTGTCCAAAGGGTAATTGAAAAGTATTATCATGGGCGACATCACACCAATGGCCAAATTGGAGTAGCCTACATGTCTTACTTCTGGTGGAAAGGCACTTTGGTGAGCCTCTGCAAGGACGCAGGAGATACCACGTACAGTACGTTCTCACTCAACCAGGGGGCCAAGAAAACCTCAAAAAACATATACTGTAAGAGCCGAGAGTGCAATGTTTCCTCTCTGTGTATACCCATGCTTCGAGGCATACCGTACACAAAACTATTGAGTGGTTGATGTACTGGAAACGTAAAGTAGGAATAAGACAATGACAGCAAGAAAGTACTCCATTCCCTCCCAGCCTTCCTCTCCTGCACCCTCTATCATTCCTTCTCAACATCTTCCCCCCTCCATCTCTCTTTTATATTATCAAAGTAAGCTGTAATTCTCATATGCAGTGTTTATAACTAAAGTAAAACTAATGAAAACGGTGTGTGTATGGTGTGGGTGTGGTGAGTTTGCCAGGGATCATGACATTCCACTTTAACTTGTTCGCATGCGTGGCCACAGTTATTTGTTCAATTTCAAATGTTCTGTTAGTAAACATTATTTATTTACAAACAAACAGTATACTGAACAATGCCAAGGAATTATTTATGTACCAAAATAAAGAGTATTATGTTTGAAAGTAAGTGGTTTCATTATCCGTCAGGCTAGCGCTGTCACGTCCCCGTTGGCGCGATCTGATGTAACTCCCACTTGGCTGGTTGTCTCCACAAACGCGAGACGTAGATTTTATGTAATGGAATGAGCATCCTATTCATTTAGGCAGTGTATAAATGATAAATAATACAGTACTGAAAATTTTTAATTAAACCTATTCCACAAGAGGGTTGACCAACGCAGTGAAGGGGTTCACCAAGGGTAGAGGAGGCAATGGAAAAGGCCGGTAACTCATGGCTGGAGCAGGTTGATCACTCCTGTCAGGAGATATCTAGAGGGGGAAGAGTGGTCGTACAGAGGAACCCGCGTGAGTGGAGTCGGAGGGTGAGTGAGGCTATGCGCCCTACAACTTTTGCCCCATTTTGAATGATATATATCTACTGTATAGCTATATCTATATCTATCTATATATATATATATATATATATATATATATATACAATATATATATATATATATATATATATATATATATATATATATATATATATATATATACAGTATATACAGCATTCCATTGCAGGGTCTGCTGTGCTTTTTCATTCACAATACTTTTTCATCGTAATCCCCCAACTAAAATTACTTTTTGATAACTGTGTCAGAATATAAAAATACAATCTTTGTTGTTATTGGACACTTCTGATATTCCTAGGTGTTACTTTGGTCTGATAAACAATAACGAACCATGCACAGAATCAGTTACAAAATTTCTCAACTAATGGATGTTCAGAGGAAAAAATATGAGGCAACAAATTTCTTGATAGTGGTAGATGGTGGCGACCATCATTCACTCACTTGATGTAATGCTGCCTACTTCTTCCTTCACTTTCATCATTCTTTTTCTGTGTCTCCCCTCCTCCCTTCCTGTTTCCTCCATCTTTCATATCAATTTTTATTACCGAATTATTCTTTCCCTCTCAGGTGGCTTTACATTGGGTGACGAGCCTAATGGTTTCCTATAAGCCAGGAAACCATTTACAACGCTGGGTGGTAACCATATAACCAACCCACAAGTGTTCCATACGTGTCAGCAAGTGAGTTGGTGGAGAGTTAATGCCCCTTCCCTTAAAACAAATAACTCAAAGACAGCCACCTCTTACAGGACAGGGCTGAGACACATGAAGTTTTTGATGAACCAGGTAAATCCATTATGGGAGGATATATTTCAATCACAACACTATTAGGATTATTTCTCAGCCCCATGCAACTCGGCAAGTGACAGAGCAGTTATATTCTATGCAAGACACAACTCGAGTGTCTTAATGTGTTGGAGAGACACACATTACACGCGTGTGTACGGATGTTTTTTAAGCTCCTGACCGGTAATCGAACCCCAAACCTCTAGATAGAAGTCAGGCACTGATGCCACTACACCACAACGTGATAAAAGCTGAGACACCGGAATTTTTTGATGAACCAGGTAAATCCATTATGGGACGATATATTTCCATTACAACACACTAGGATTTTTTCTCAGCCCCACGCAACTCAGCGAGTGACAGTTTTAATCTATCCCAGACACAACACGAGCATCTTTATATGTTGGTTAGACACACATTACATGCGTGTGTAGAAATGACTTTTACACGCCTGACCAGGAATTGAACCCCAAACCTCTAGACAGAAGTCTACACCAGTACACCACAACGTGATAAAAGCTGGCATACCCGAATTTTTTGATCATCCATGTTAATCCCTTATCACAGGATATATATATATATATATATATATATATATATATATATAGTGTTACGGTTTGCGCCAGCCCGGGGCTATTACAAAAAGACCACAAGGCAGCCTTAGATGGTCGGCCTCCACTGCGTTGCAAAAATAACACAGACCCCGGCACCGACACTCCGCAAACTAGAGAAAAACTGCGCAACGGAAAAGTACTCATTTAAGAACGCAACACTCTGTACTTTGATAATAAAACGAAACAGCCTACCTATAGATCTAGCCTACTATTGCCACTACCGGAAGTAATACCGCCCGAGACAGTATACAGGAACACCTCCCACTTACTTCCGGTGGTGACGACTTTCTACTTAATCCGTGTCCAAGGGGGAACGCAGTTAATAGCTCACGATGGTTCTCACTAGCCTTGAGCAAAGAGATGGGATTAACTGTGTAGGGGTTAGGGGTGTGTGTGTGTATGTACGTGTGTTGGGGAACGTTAACAAAGGCAGCGAGAGGACCACGGTGAGCCAGACTGGCCCTCCAAAGACAACAAGGTCAGAAAAACAAATAAAATATCTACTTCCCTCAGTCAGCAACAAAAAGAATAAAAATAAACTTAAATGAAAACGCCAGCTCGGCATAAAAATAACTGGGGAGAGAGAGAGAGTGTACAAGCACCCGATACTAAAGCTGGCTGGGAAGAGACTGGCTCTGATCAAGGCTCGTTCAGTCAAGCGCGAACGCATGAATCAGATTAATTAACAAGGAACTTAAATTCGTGCCCCTCTCTCTCTCTACAATGAATTGGTACTTCTAATGCAAGCAAAACATCATTAAATATACTGGTAGCTCACACAAGACAATCAAAATAATCAAATGCATTCTCAGCATGGTATTAAATAAAATTGCCCTCAGTGGCAGGAACGAAAGAAACAAAAGAACTTGTAACACTCGCTAATGTAAACTCCGCGAATGACACGGATACATACTGCATAATCCCCCTAGCCCAGCTGTAACGGCTGCACCCGTGGGAACGGAAAGGCGGACAGCGTAACACGCCCTTCCCCAAGGGAAAATTTTGAGCCCTGGATCAAAATTTTCGAATCAAGACCCTGACCCCTCCCTGGATAAACAATCAGCAATTACGTTATCAGTCCCTTTAATATGCCTAACTTCTAAATTGTACTCTTGCAAAAGCAAACTCCAGCGGGTCAAACGCTGGTTCTTAAATTTAAACTTATTCAAAAACTGCAGGGGATGATGATCTGAATAAATCTTGATCACAGGGCCAAAAGGGGGCAGGTAGACAGCAAAGTGTTGCAGGGCCAGGATAATCGCTAATAACTCCTGCTCTATGACAGAGTAGTTCTTCTGGGCTCTATTAAACTTCTTTGAGAAGTATGATATGGGATGTTCAACCTGGCCCTCATCCGGTTGCATCAACACTGCTCCTACCCCTACTCGGCTAGCATCAACTGCCAGCACAAAAGATTTGTCAAAATCTGGTGCACGCAATATAGGGTGGTGGCACAGCAGAGACTTAACAGTAGTAAAAGCTTGCTCACACTCGGCTGTCCACTGCCACTTCTTATCCTTGCGCAATAAGTCAGTAAGAGGGGCAAGCACTGTTGAGTAATTCCCAATAAATCGTCTGTAATAGCCGATCATGCCCAAAAATCGCTGGAGGGCACGGCGACACTGGGGTGCTGCAAAGTTGGAAATGGCATCCACCTTAGCCCGAGGTGGAGCCACTTGCCCATGTCCTACAACAAATCCAAGGTACTGGACCTTAGCACGTACGAACTCGCACTTGTCTAAGTTGACTACTAAGCCAGCTTCCTCCAACCGCTTAATGAGCATTTCCACATGATCAAGGTGCTCCTCCCACTTGGTGTCATACACAATGACATCATCGATGTAAACGACACAATTAGGTATGCCATCCACCACTTTATCCATAAGCCTCTGGAAAGTGGCTGGAGCATTCTTCAATCCATAAGGCATCACCTGGCACTGATATACTGCACCACTGACAACAAAGCTAGCCACTTGTTTAGCCCGTTCCGTCAGCGGGACCTGCCAGTATCCTTTTACTAAGTCAAGTTTGGTGATATAAGTGGCATTTCCCACCTTGTCCATGGAGTCATCGACCCGAGGTAAAGGATAAGCATCGGTCTTAGACAGTGAATTAACTTTCCGGAAGTCCACACACAACCTAACCTTCCCATCTGGCTTCGGCTGCAAGGTAACTGGTGAACTCCACTCACTGAAACTCCTCTTGATCAATCCATGGTCCAACATATACTTGATCTCATTATCGAGAGCTTTCTGTCTGATAGGGTTGATGCGGTAAGGAGCTAATTTTACAGGCTTACTATCCCCAACGTCAATGTCATGAGTAGCCCAAGTTGTCAATCCCGGTGAATCTCCAAAAACTTTCGGATATTTCCATAATCTGTTGCACAGCTCTTCTCGCTTTACTGGCTCAAGGTGTCGCAATTTCTCCACCAGAGCTGCATAACCATTGCCCTCCCATAGGTCAGCTGGTAACATCTCACCACGACTAAGCACTTCCTCCTGCTCCTCCAACTCACTACCAACCGCCAAAACTACAGGAGCGTTCTTATCCCTGGTTCCCTCAACGTCCACTCCAAAGTCACCTTCCAGGGACTGTGGCTGTAACCCTGGTCCACTACTCACATCACCGGCACCAACAGCTCCCTCCACAGCACGTTCCTTTGATGCCACGTCCTCCTTTCCCCGTCCTTCACATCCCAGGTGAGAGACATCAGCAGTCATCCCACAATGAGAATCAACTGGGCGGTAGTATGGCTTCAACATATTAATGTGGCACAACTGAGTACTCTTCCGCCTGTCTGGGGTAACAATTAGATAGTCAAGTTCCCCAACTTTCTTCTTCACAATATAAGGACCACTGAATCTAGCTGCCAGAGGTTTTCCTTGCATGGGCAGCAGTGCCAAAACTTCATCTCCTTGCTTAAACTCACGACTTCTGACCTTCTTATCATAATGAGCCTTCATTTTCGCTTGAGCCCCGATTAGATGGTCACAGACAAGCTCTAAAGCGCAATGCAGTCTCTCCCGAGTGCGGCAGACATAGTCAAGCATGGATTCCTGGTTGCCAGATTTGTTGTTACTCCAGGCCTCTCGCACCACATCCAAGGGACCACGAACTCTGTGCCCAAACACTAACTCATTGGGTGAAAACCCTAACGACTCAGTTGGTACCTCTCTCACTGCAAACATAACAAAGGGTACCGCTAGGTCCCAATCCTTTCCACTATCATAGCAGAAGGTGCGCAGCATGGTCTTTAAGGTCTGATGATGCCTCTCCAGGGCACCTTGTGACTGCGGATGGTAGGCACTGGACAAAATGTGTTTGATGCCCAACTCTGTCATTGTCTGCTTAAACAAATTAGATGTAAAATTCACTCCACGGTCTGACTGCAACTCCTTGGGCAGGCCAAAATGAGTAAAGAACAGAATAAGTTGCTTGACTACTGACTTCGCCTGCATGCTTCTGATTGGTATAGCCTCTGGGTATCGCGTTGTAACATCCATTATGGTTAACAAATACTTGTTTCCAGCAGAAGTAGGAGGTAAAGGGCCCACGATATCAATGATTACCCGGGTAAACGGAGGTTCAACTGCAGGAATGGGAGTCAAAGGGGCCACAGGAAGAACTTGATTAGGCTTGCCCACTATCTGACACGTGTGACAGCCCTTGATGTACGCAGCAACTTGTCCCGGCATACTTGGCCACCAAAAATTATATCTTAAGCGCTGCACTGTCTTTCTGTTTCCCAAGTGACCTGCTAAAGGTCCCTCATGTGCTAACTGTATTAACGGCACCCTATACTGCACAGGCACCACCACCTGCACTAACTCACTCACTCCTCCATCCACCGTGGCGCCAGTGGGCGTCCATCGGCGATGTAAAACATTGTCTTTAATCAGGAACTCCTCCTTACCACACTCCATACTTCTTTCTTCCCCTACTCGAGCAAACAAGGGCTTTAATGTTACATCCTCCTGTTGCTTCACCCTCAATTCTGACCCAACACCCGCCAGCTCTACTGAGGACTGAGATAAGGGACTGGTCGGGACACTGGATTGCGAAGGGCGATCAATCTCAGCGTTACCTCTAGTACACTCGACAGGGGGAGGAATGTCAGACTCCACACTGACATCATCACCTCTACCCTCAACAGAGGCACTCTGTTCCTCAGGCGCGTTTGACGGTGGTCCTGCATCCCCGCAGTCGACCCCAGCGTCCTGAAATTCTTCTAATTCAGTTGGTGGGCTGGGTTCAGTCTCCACACAGACACACTCAGCACCACCTCTAGTGTCCTGAGTGGGAAGTGGGGCGGCGCCCATGCACGCATTCCCACTCTCCTCACCCACTACAGCAACACTCTGCTCACTAGGTTCCTCCATTGGTGGCCCTGCCTCATCACAGTCGACCCCAAGAACCTGTGACTTCACCAGTTCTTCCTCCCGGGCTGCAACCTGTGCCATAGATCTTGTAATTGCACAGACCGGGAACATGGCTTCCACTTCTGCATCAACTTCAATACCAATTTCTGGGGCGTCAAAACACTTCTCTGCCACAACAACTGGTGGGGGAAGAGATGGAAATACTTTCTCTCCAGCCAGGTCGTTCCCCAGCAGAAAATCAACCCCCTCTAGTGGCATTACATCAGCAACAGCTACTTGAGCTGCAGCCTGAACAATGGGGCAATCGAGTTCCACATGAACATAATCATAGTATTCATCTGAGTTCATGCCTCTACACAGCACATACTTCCCTGAGTTCACAGGCCCTCCAGTCACGTTTCTGCACACAGACTGTTGTGCACAGGTATCACGAGCCACAGTAACTGGATAACTGATCCCATGAATTTCCACTGTGCCGTGACATATAAAAGGTTTACACCAGTCTAGGGACGATTTCTGAGGCAGTTCATCCGGAGGTGGCGTAGCATGTTGGGTAACTTTTTCAGCCTGAGCTGGCAGCGAGCACAGCCGGCTGCACTCCAGCTTTCCACAGACTTCTCCCTCACCGTTACCACTCTCCCAACTCCTCTCGTTCACCTGACTCGAACCTATAACTAGTGCCACTGGTTTGGCATTTTGGGAGGCCTTCCACTTAGGGCAGTTAGGCTTGATGTGCCCACTCTGTTTGCAAAAGTAACAAACTAGCTTCGAACTGGATACAGGGCTCTTTCTCCCTGAATTCTTTTTCTCCTCTGAACTTCCCTTGGACTGATTCACGGGAGATTTGTCCCAGGCAGGGCCACTCACAGTCCTCTCCCTGGAATACTGAAAATTAGCATACTTGACCCCCATACTCCGCAAGGCAAACACCCGGTCATCAGCCCACGTCGCTGCTTCCTTCAAGGTCTTAAATCTCTTCTCCCTAATTTTAACACCAATTTCTTTGTCAGCCATGTTGGTAAAATGTTCCATCAAAAACAGTTCACGCACCTCGTTATACGAAGTGGCGCTTTCACTCAGCAACCACTCGTCTAACCTCTCCTCCAGATACCTAGCGTAGGCCATATAGGTGTCAGCAGGCCTTTTCCGAGCACCACGGAACAACAACCGATAAGCCTCTGGTCTAAGTTCATATGCCTTCAGGATGGCTGTTTTAAATTCATCATAATCATCTACATCCTCAGGGCTCAACCTATTATACACTTCCAAGGCTTTTCCCTTCAGCACATTAGATACCAACCCCACCCAGCGCTGCCTTGGCCACTCAAACTCCCTAGCCTTCTTTTCAAACCTGACAAACCATTCTGTCACCTTCAACTCATCAAATGCTGGCACTAATTTTAGACTCCTTGAGAACCAACTCTCCCTATCCTCTGCACGGCCTGAGGTTTGGGTATCTGAAGTTGGTCTATTAGCAGTCAGCTCCAAGCGAGTCTTCTCCAGCTCAAATCGCATTTTTTCACGCTGCAACTCCATCTCCCTCTCTTCTTTTGCACGCTGCATTTCCCTCTCTTCTTTTTCACGCTGCATCTCCCTCTCTTCTTTTGCACGCTGCATTTCCATCTCCAACTTTTTCAACTCCAACTGCAACTGAGCCTCCGGTGACAAGGCTCCAGGGTATATGGGAGTGGAATGAACAACTCCAGGGAAAGCACTAGACATACCTGGGGGAACTGCTCTAAACTGGCTCGGCGGCATCATAGATGGTAATAGTGGGGTAGCGAAACGAGGCAACTCAGCACCATAGTCAAACTCAGGGCTCACACGGGGAGTACCTTTGCTATGTGCCTCTCGTTGTTCCATATCCACAGGTGACTCAGCACGTATGCGGTCTGGTGTAGACACGCGTGACTCCATGGCGACAAATCAATGGCAGTACTAAATAATGAAATACTAATGCTGACTGAGAAACTACACACACTTCAACTTCACCTCAAAGCACAGAGAATGCCAAGGTAACGATATCCTAGCAAGAAGAAGGCACTGTTAGGATATCCTGATGCGAGGTCGCCACTGTTACGGTTTGCGCCAGCCCGGGGCTATTACAAAAAGACCACAAGGCAGCCTTAGATGGTCGGCCTCCACTGCGTTGCAAAAATAACACAGACCCCGGCACCGACACTCCGCAAACTAGAGAAAAACTGCGCAACGGAAAAGTACTCATTTAAGAACGCAACACTCTGTACTTTGATAATAAAACGAAACAGCCTACCTATAGATCTAGCCTACTATTGCCACTACCGGAAGTAATACCGCCCGAGACAGTATACAGGAACACCTCCCACTTACTTCCGGTGGTGACGACTTTCTACTTAACCCGTGTCCAAGGGGGAACGCAGTTAATAGCTCACGATGGTTCTCACTAGCCTTGAGCAAAGAGATGGGATTAACTGTGTAGGGGTTAGGGGTGTGTGTGTGTATGTACGTGTGTTGGGGAACATTAACAAAGGCAGCGAGAGGACCACGGTGAGCCAGACTGGCCCTCCAAAGACAACAAGGTCACAAAAACAAATAAAATATCTACTTCCCTCAGTCAGCAACAAAAAGAATAAAAATAAACTTAAATGAAAACGCCAGCTCGGCATAAAAATAACTGGGGAGAGAGAGAGAGTGTACAAGCACCCGATACTAAAGCTGGCTGGGAAGAGACTGGCTCTGATCAAGGCTCGTTCAGTCAAGCGCGAACGCATGAATCAGATTAATTAACAAGGAACTTAAATTCGTGCCCCTCTCTCTCTCTACAATGAATTGGTACTTCTAATGCAAGCAAAACATCATTAAATATACTGGTAGCTCACACAAGACAATCAAAATAATCAAATGCATTCTCAGCATGGTATTAAATAAAATTGCCCTCAGTGGCAGGAACGAAAGAAACAAAAGAACTTGTAACACTCGCTAATGTAAACTCCGCGAATGACACGGATACATACTGCATAATCCCCCTAGCCCAGCTGTAACGGCTGCACCCGTGGGAACGGAAAGGCGGACAGCGTAACAATATATATATATATATATATATATATATATATATATATATATAGGTGGTCCTTATTTACAAAGTTGTGGATTTTTGATGGGCCACCCCTCACTTTTGTTCCTCTTGGTACAAAAACCCTCCGTGCAAAGTTTGTCTTCTACTGTAGTATTTACTGGTGCCCCAGAGACCCGGAAGTTCACATTCTGTGCCATCTGGGCTTAATACCCCGCCGGCGCACCTACAGTAGGTCCCCCTTACAGTGTAAGTATTTCCCTTTCGTTGGGGGGATGTCATAGGAACTGATCCCCCACTGACTGTTGCCTAGTTTGAGAGGTCACGCTTACCTTTCGAGTGTCTGGGAATCACTGACAGTGAGCCTCTGTGACCTGGAACAGAAATTGCCACTGTTTTTTATCTTTGGTAAAGACAGGGAGTGCAAAATCTTCACTCAGCAAATTGTGCGTGACTTTCAGTGACTTGAGGCACTGCTTGGCTTTCTTGTAGTGATCTCATTCAACCCACGTGGAAGGGTCAACATCCAGGAACCCATTGGAGGAGCCAAGGAAAAACGGAGGGCAATGAATGGTGCTCATTATGAAATCAGGGAGGTTCTTCATTCAAATGACAGCCACAAACAGCTACAGAGATGCTATAGCCAGGTTGCCGGCTTGGAGCCTGCACCGTGCCCCACTTGCTATCAGCAGTCTGCTGAACCCCTCTGCCATTACTTGCTCGACTGGCTGGCCACCGCTCTGCTTCGTGCTCTGCCTGACGGGGGCTTTACTCTTTCTGGTGATGATGTGTTTGATGCAGCTAGGGTCGTTGGCAGCATGCCCTACCAGAGGCTTTTACGCACTGTAAGGGATTACCTCCCTCCTCACTAACTGCATTTCCCTCGCTTTGCTCTAGGACATGCTTCTTTTCTCTCTCTCTCTCTCTCGTTGTTTTGTGGTCTTTTTTTTTTCCTCCTGCTTATCTCTGATGGACTCTCAGTTTGCCCATGCCCCACCATGTGTGGGTAAATATTTAACAACAACAACAAGCTAAAGTCCTTCTCTTCTCAGGCTCATCGCTCTCCTTGTTCTCCAGAGCTGTGACCATGGTCCTCTCTGTTTCAAAGTTGAGGGACTTGTCGAAGAATGCCAGGCCAACCAGCTCCTCAGAGGGGTACCAGAGATGGGGACTGGAGGCCTTCGCAGCAGTGGTTGAGAAGTCCGAGTCACCATTTTCCAAGATGTCTTGAAGAAATCTGAGGTCGTTCTGAGAAGCAGATGTGGCAACTGGTGCTGTGAACCAGTATGGGACATAAATCATGATGGCAAATATGACAGACCATTCGAGTGTGGCAAGCTCTCACACAGTGAGCTTGAACTGCCTGCGAGAGAGGCAAATCTTGACTGAGTACGTCATTTTGGCCATCCAACTGTGAAGGTGGTATGCGTCAGGCCACAAAATGTGGAAGCCATGAGGAGAAACTCCACTGAGGATGACCACCATGAGCTTGATATCTCCCGGTAATCTTCCTGTGGCAGAAGGTAATGACCCCATTGCGATGGGTAGGAAGTTTGGCAAGCAGCTTCAACCAATGAGCTACAATGAAGGTCCATTCCTGCTTGAAATGCTTGAAGAAAGGGATGTCCGGCCCTAATATGATGATGCTAGTGCGGACTGTGAAGTCTTTCTGGATGCAGATCTCACTGATGTGCTACCTGCAGGGGAATGCAGGGGACTGCAGGCCCCAGAGTGAATGCAGGTGTTGCTAGCAGTTGTTTCGAGGGCCATGGTTGTCACCGAATCCACCAGGTACAGCTCCGGACAGATGAAACGGCTACACCCCATCCACCAGCGACTTGGTTTGGGTCTCAGTGGTTTTGGTAACAGTTGCAGGTGGAGGGAGGGGGGGATGTGGGAGGGTGAGGAGGGGAGAAATGTGGGCGGAGTTATATAGGGGGTAGTGTGGGAGGGTGAAGAAGCAGCACAGTCTGGCTGGTGGGAGGGGGAGACGAATGGTTGGGTAGCGGAGAGGAGAGTCTGCTGGAGGGTAAGACAGGTGAGTGTGATTAGATGAAAAGAAATTAAAAAAAATGAATTATTATAATATCTGCTGCATATATTGCATTTTATCTACTAAATAAAAACACTGTCTATTATTCACCACCGTATTTGGGTATCCTACTCATTATTATTATCCTTTGGATATTAGGCAATAAATAAAGATATTGGACGGTCTTTCGGACCCGAACCAATTTTTTCATAACTTTTTTCTTCAGTTATTTCCGTATTCCTATTATCCTTCGTGCTTGAAGTCCCTCTTTTTATCACTTTCTCCTACGCCCTACCTTTTTTTTAGGCATAAGGCAGTTTAACTTTCTCTTTAAATAACCATATTTGTCAACAAATATTCCTTTCATTAATCTATTTAATTACTTGTTTTCTTTCAGTATGCATTTGTCTAATAATGGGTGTTACACCTTAATTGGCGCCGCTATTTGATGTTTTGAATACATTTGGTCTGAATTTACGCATATATTGCAATCTCTCTCAAGTAGGCTGGTAACCTCACACATCCTCCCCCCTGCTTTCTCCTTCTCTCGCTACCCGTTCCCTCCTTTCCTTTTGTAGTACTGTTTATCTATTCTTTCTCATATTTTTAACCTCATTCCTTCTTACAAACTTTTAGTGCCATAGGAATTTCTCCCTTATCACCTACAGTCCTACTACATGAAAGTGGAAAAAACTGCCATCGGGAAAAGAATAACTGGAAATTTATGGCGAAGGTTACGATATTAGTTATTTAGAATGAAAATGTTGGCACATACGCATTCTTGACGTGATTATCACAGCCACAGCATTTCGCCTTCATAAAACAGAAGGACTATAGGTTTCATGCATTACCTCCTTACGTCCAGCATTACTGTGCAGAACGCCATGTATAACACATTAAGGACCACAAGGACAGTACTGGTAATCATCGTGATTCTCATGAATCTCTCCATAGGCTATTGAAAACAGTGCTTTATGCTCAACTTCAGAATTATGTTCTCATCATGGCAATGATAGGCAAAGATAATAAAAACAATATATACAACCAAATTATCATTTATTATACAACAAAGCTCAAACTGCCTCCGTGCTACCTGAAAAAAATTAAATACCTGATCATATATATATATATATATATATATATATATATATATATATATATAATATCATACAGGCTCTACACTTATGAAATTTAACATCGAGTAACCCTATATGGCCAAAGTAATTTCCTCTGCATGGACTGACGTTGTAACGAAACTGGTTGTCCCCCTGCAGCAATTATTAATATATTTTTATGGTCATGTATGACTGAATAGTTTAGTTTATACAAGCGAAAACCTCAGAAATAATACTCACCGAGTATTATTCCTTCTCCAGCAGTTGCGCCTTCAGTGACACACTTCCAAAAATCCTCTGGCTTGTCAACATAACGTTTGCTAGGGTCCTGTGATGCAACCCTGCTTCGTGCAATACTCTTCTCATAGTCTTTTCGCTGATATCATGGTCTGTGCATCGGTTTCTGTGGCGTGTAGTGCAACATGGTGGTTTCCGTGTGGTAGGTTGCCATGCTAGTTAGTGTCCTCTGCTTTACCCAACACAATAAATTTTAGATCAAACAGTGTTATTCATGGTTTAATATATATATATATATATATATATATATATATATATATATATATATATATATATATATATATATATATATATAGGATCATGTATTTAATTTCTTCAGGTTACATGTGATTGTGTGATCTGGTTACACCCTTGAGACTGCAGCACGGAGGCAGTTTGAGCTTTGTTGTATAATAAATGATAATTTGGTTGTATATATTGTTTTTATTATCTTTGCCTATCATTGCCATGATGAGAACATAATTCTGAAGTTGAGCATAAAGCACTGTTTTCAATAGCCTATGGAGAGATTCATGAGAATCACGATGATTACCAGTACTGTCCTTGTGGTCCTTAATGTGTTATACATGGCGTTCTGCACAGTAATGCTGGACGTAAGGAGGTAATGCATGAAACCTATAGTCCTTCTGTTTTATGAAGGCGAAATGCTGTGGCTGTGATAATCACGTCAAGAATGCGTATGTGCCAACATTTTCATTCTAAATAACTAATATCGTAACCTTCGCCATAAATTTCCAGTTATTCTTTTCCCGATGGCAGTTTTTTCCACTTTCATGTAGTAGGACTGTAGGTGATAAGGGAGAAATTCCTATGGCACTAAAAGTTTGTAAGAAGGAATGAGGTTAAAAATATGAGAAAGAATAGATAAACAGTACTACAAAAGGAAAGGAGGGAACGGGTAGCGAGAGAAGGAGAAAGCAGGGGGGAGGATGTGTGAGGTTGCCAGCCTACTTGAGAGAGACTGCAATATATGCGTAAATTCAGACCAAATGTATTCAAAACATCAAATAGCGGCGCCAGTTAAGGTGTAACACCCATTATTAGACAAATGCATACTGAAAGAAAACAAGTAATTAAATAGATTAATGAAAGGAATATTTGTTGACAAATATGGTTATTTAAAGAGAAAGTTAAACTGCCTTATGCCTAAAAAAAAGGTAGGGCGTAGGAGAAAGTGATAAAAAGAGGGACTTCAAGCACGAAGGATAATAGGAATACGGAAATAACTGAAGAAAAAAGTTATGAAAAAATTGGTTCGGGTCCGAAAGACCGTCCAATATCTTTATTTATTGCCTAATATCCAAAGGATAATAATAATGAGTAGGATACCCAAATACGGTGGTGAATAATAAACAGTGTTTTTATTTAGTAGATAAAATGCAATATATGCAGCAGATATTATAATAATTCATTTTTTGTAATTTCTTTTCATCTAATCACACTCACCTGTCTTACCCTCCAGCAGACTCTCGTCTCCGCTACCCAACCATTCGTCTCCCCCTCCCACCAGCCAGACTGTGCTGCTTCTTCACCCTCCACACTACCCCCTATATAACTCCGCCCACATTTCTCCCCTCCTCACCCTCCCACATCCCCCCTCCTCCACCTGCAACTGTTACCAGAACCACTGAGACCCAAACCAAGTCGCTGGTGGATGGGGTGTAGCCGTTTCATCTGTCCGGAGCTGTACAATTCTTGCAGGGTGGCAAAGATCACCTCCACCATGGCAGTTCCTGTTCCTGATTGCAGTTCGGGGATGTTCAACAGCTTCACAATTCCCTCTCCAGACACCGAGATGGGTAAATTTTCGAACATTTCTTGACCAGGTTTATCAGCAACCAACCTACTGTTTCAGTGAATACTGAGGGGAACACCAGGCTTAATGGATGAGCGCTGAGCTACACCTGTTTGCCACGGACCTTGATTTGCCCCCCCACGGATGCTCTGCTAGTTCAAAGCCATAACTGAAGGATCCTTGCCATACACAGATGCTGCAGCAGCTGAGATGTGGACAGCATTGTGGTTGCTGGACTTCAGCAACTCCAGAGTGATGACAAGTGCATGAGATCAGGATCGTTGTAAGAATGTGGTAGCTGACGTGGATGGTCTGAGAACAGGGTCTTTGTTTTCTTTGCCTTCTTCGGAGTCCTCCAACTCAACAGAAGCTTCCAACACTGCCAGCCGCTGCTGCTCTCATAGTTCCCGAACTTAGGAAACCTCCATTCTCTCATGCTTCCACTTCAGCATCAGACAGCTTCCAGTCAATACTAAGCATGATGCCTTGGTGGCCTTCCTCCTGTTAACCCTTCAGAAACGCCTTGTCCTCTTCATTCCTCAGCAGCTTTTTGGCATCCATGTGTGCCAAATCAAAGAGGTTCCTCAGCTTCAGTCTGAAGTCAGCTCACTTTCCTTCTTCCACCTGTCTTCCAGTCCTTCCTTTTGCTCATGGAATGCCATTCCTCGTACAGATTTTCCTCTTAGGGGCTCCTGTGCTTCCTTTGTGTCACTGGAAGTCTGGGGCAATATCAGAATCCAAAGACCTCAGAGTCCACAGTCATTGCGGCATCTGGTAAGATCCTCTTTTCTTTCCGCAGAAAATGGAACAGCCGCTGGAGGTCCTCACCGTTAGATGGCAACTTACCACCAGTGAGCCGGGCTGTCCGTCCAACCAGATCTCGGTCTACTCTCTGTTTTTCTTCTCTTCCTTACATTTGTCGCGGTTGTCATCCTCCTAGAAAGAAGGCTGTTTGCCAGATGTAGCCATTGCAATCAAACCTCGAGATTGACTCACCAACTGGAAAGATTTCTCAGATGAAAGACTATGTTATTTACTTTCGTAATGCACAAAACAACTGTCGGCTAAACTAGTAAAAGGGGGAATGACACACTACTGACTGCCCAGTTTCCTCCCCCCTCGCCCTAACCCCATCCGTCCAGGCACCACCGCGTCTTCTCTCCTCTCTCCCTGTCGTGTTACCACCTTTCCCGCCATGACCACGCCCTCTTGCGCATCAATGAGAGGCTCCCAAGAATATGGTCCCATTCTACTATATAGGGAGTAACTTCAGGGTCATTCAGCACTAGAATTTTTCGAGCAATGCACAAAAAAAAAAAAAAAAATCCATTCGGTGTTTTTATATCTGTGGGGGGCAGGGGGGGTTTTCAAGAATACTCCCCCAGTATCCCTGCTTGTCGTAAAAGGCGACTAAAAGGGTTGGCGGAAGGTTAGTGCCCCTCCCCGGAAAACAACTAACTAAAAAAACAAACAATAAGCCTCGGACAAGGACTGACCAAACGTTGACGACCAAGGACCGGACAAAGGACATTGCAATTGGAACGTGGAATGTAAGGGGAGCGAATGATGAGGTGAAAGAGAGAGAGATTGTCCAGGTGCTTGAGGATGCGAAAGTGGATGTATGTGGAATAACTGAAACAAAATGGAGAGGAGAAAGTGTGAGAGAATGGGAGTATGGATGGGGTATATGTGCAGGAGTAGGTGAGAATGAGAGGGCAAAGGAAGGAGTTTGTATAGTTGTGAGTAAAAGATGGAAGAGGAGCATAAGACAGTATGGATCAGTTGGATCAAGGATTGTGTGGGTAAAGTTGAAAGTTGGAATACAAATGTGGGCGATTGTGTGTGTGTATGCACCAACGCAAGATCGTGCTAGAAGAGTGAGAGAAGAGTTCTGGACAAATGTAGAAGTGTGCATGCAAAAGTTTGGAAGGAATGAGAGAGTGTTTTTGATTGGTGATATGAATGGTAAAGTTGGGAATGTGAAGGTGGATGGAATAGTTGGTGAGTGGGGTGTGCCTGCTGAGATAGATGAGAATGGCAGTGCGTTAGTGGACATTTGTGCTGGGAGGGGGTTGGTGATAGCCAATACCCTCTTCAGGCATAAAATGATCCACAGGTATACATGGCGAGTGATGAGAAGGGTGGGTGGTGAACTGAATGAAAGGAAGGCAATGATTGATTATGTGTGTGTGGATGAAAGGATGCGAAGATGTATATTGGATGCAAGAGTTTATAGAGGTTGGGGGAATGGACTTTCTGACCACTACTTGGTGGTGGCCAGAATTAAAGTCCAAGTAAGATGGAGGAACAGAAGAAGGGAAAGACGAGAGGAAGGAGTAGTTGCAAGGAGTGTGGAAAGGTTACAAGAGGATGAGAAAAAGGCAGAGTATAAGAGAGAAGTGGAGGAACGATTGGGCAAATATGAATTGGAGCAGATGGGGGACGTGGAAGGTGTGTGTAGAATATTTACTGAAGAAATATGTGCAGCATGTGATGTGGTGTGTGGAAGGAAGAGAAGACGGAGGGGAGTGCAAGGAACAGCGTGGTGGACTGAAGAGGTGAAACAGGCTGTGGCACAAAAGAAGAAAGCATACAATGAATGGATGAGGAATAGGGGCGTGGAAGAGGTTGAGAGGCAGAAGAGAGAGTTATATGTAGAAAGAAAGAGAGAGGTGAAAAGATTAGTAAGAGAGAGTAAGAAGAGAGTGGATGAGGAATTTGGAAGGAATTTGAGTGTAAAGTGGAGGGACTGTAAGAAAATGTTCTGGAGAGAGGTGAAAAGAGTAAGACAGGGTGGAAGTGAAGTTAGCAGGGGAGTGAAAGATAAAAATGGTAGATTACTAGTGGAGAAGGGAGAAAAAGTGAGCAGATTGAGATAACACTTTAAGGAATTGTTGAACGTGGAGGATGGAAGTAATGCGAGTATAAGTGGCTGGGGAATGGCTGGGAGAAGGAGGGAGGTGAGAAGACAGGAAGAAATCAGTAGGATAGAAGTTGTGGAAGCAATGAAGAAAGTTAAATCAGGGAAAGCCCCAGGAATTGATGGAGTGTGTGGTGAAATGCTGAAGCATGGGGGAGAGATAGTAGTAGAATGGATGTGGAAGATGTGCAGATTGGCCTGGGAGGAAGGTAGAGTCCCGGAGGATTGGAAGTCAGGTATAATTATTCCCTTGTACAAAGGAAAAGGGGAAAAAGAAGTGTGTGGTAATCATAGGGGCATTTGTCTTCTTAGTATAATAGGAAAAGTGTATGGTAGGATACTTATTGACAGAGTTAGAGAAAGAACAGAGGAATTAGTTGGAGAAGAACAGGGAGGCTTTAGGAAGGGAAAAGGTTGTGTAGATCAGATATTCATTCTCAGATCTTTAGTGGAAAAGTTTCTAGAGAAGAGAAAGAAGTTGTATGCGGCTTTCATGGATTTGGAGAGAGCATATGACAGGGTGGATAGACTAGGATTGTGGAAAGTGTTAAGAATATATGGAGTAGATGGGAAGTTGTTGAATGCTGTGAAGAGTATGTACGATGGTGCGAAGGCTGCAGTGCGTGTGGATGGTGAACTAAGTGAATTTTTCTCTTTGAAAGTTGGGTTGAAACAGGGATGTGTCATGTCTCCATGGTTGTTCAATCTGTACATGGATGGGGTAATAAAAGAGGTACATGGTAGGGTAGTGGATGTTGGAGTGGCCCTGGTGAGAGAGGATAGTGTTTGGAAACTCCCTGTGCTGTTGTCTGCAGATGATACTGTGTTGTTGAGTGAAGACGAAGGGGAGCTGCAAGGCTTGGTGGATGAGTTTGGGAGAGTGTGTAAGAAACGGAATCTAAAGGTGAATGTAGGGAAGAGTAAAGTGATGGTCTTTGAGAGAGGTGAAGTCAGTGAATGTACAGCGAGGTTGGATGGTGAGGAATTGGAAAATGTGAGTACGTTTAAGTACTTGGGTAGTGTGATGAGTAAGGATGGAGGTTTGGAGGGTGAAGTGCTTGAAAAGGTACAGCAGGGAAGAAAGGTTGCTGGTTCTTTGAAAGCAGTGATAAGAAACAGGGAAGTGAGCATGGAAGTGATAAAGTTACTACATGACAGTATTGTGATACCAACTCTAACGTACGGAAGTGAGGCTTGGACGTTGTTGGAAGGACACAAGTCAAGAGTGAGAGCAGAGGAAATGAGTTATTTGAGAGGAGCCTGTGGAGTCATATGGAGAGACAGGCTGACGAATGAGGATATAAAGGAGCGTTGTGGTGTTGATGTGGATGTGATAGGAAGCGTTATGAGGAACATACTGAGGTGGTTTGGCCATGTGGAGAGGATGGAGGGTGAAAGACTGACGAAGAGAGAGTATGTGAGTGAGGTGGAGGGGGAAAGAGGGAGGGGGAGGCCGAGGATGAGATGGAGGGATGGGGTGGAGAGGTATATGAGAGAGGGGGGTGTGAGTTGGGAGCATGGGAGTGAAATGGCGAGGGACAGGGCGACTTGGAGGCGATTTGTTTGTGGCCACCCCAAACGGGACTGAGGCGTCTGGCAATAGATAGATAGATAGATAGACAATACTAGGGGGTTGCCCATGAAAATTTCTCATATTAAGTTTTCACTATATACCTAAGGACCACCCTAATTATATATATATATATATATATATATATATATATATATATATATATATATATAGATATATATATGTTTGTGCTAGGTGGGGGTGCTCACCATCCACTCACTCGATGTAGTATTGCTCTCGGATGTCTGCCCTTTCCTCTCTTCCATCCTTCTTTCCTTCCATCCTCTTCTGTCTTTCTTTCCTTTATTGTTTCCTCTTCCTTCTGTCTGTGGGTGACTCTACACTGAGTGACAAGCCAAATGGTTTCCTGTATAACTGGGTGGTAACTATATAACCAAATTTTAGCGCCTGGTGGTGTAGTGGGTTATTACTTAGCTCTAATCGGATTGAGCCAGTGAAGGTTTATATCCAAGGGATGGTTGGGGTTCATTGCTCACATAATGCCACTCAGGGATGAGTGAAGCTGGTCACTCTCATCTTAAATGTCAGGACCAACTAGCCTAGCCCCAGGCTCCTATGTTCTCATGGGACAAAGTAGGAATGGATGATGAATGAATGAATGATGAAATATATATATATATATATATATATATATATATATATATATATATATATATATATATATACTGTATATATATATATATATTTATATATATATATATATATATATATATATATATATATATATATATATATATATATATATATATATATATATATGAGCCTCTGTGGTAAAGTGTGCGTTTTCGTACAGTGAAGAACGAGGGTTCACGCCCCGCCAGGGTAATAAACTTTGAGAGCGTTCTTCAGGCAACTTACTGCATTGGCGGACACAAGGGGTGCTGTGGTTGAACCAGTGTTGCATACTATAAAGTATGCTTCCATCCAGTCGGCTTGTGCGGGCCGATTACACTTGGTTCACAGACGACACATACATTTAAAGCCACTCCAACACTACAGTTACACTTACAAGCACTTCTCACCCTACATACAATCTGTACTAGACAGCCTAAGCCACTTGGTAGAGATACATTGGTTGTATCGTCCCCACTTCGGTCGGGATAGGCCGGTCCTGCAGTGGACACACAAACGGCTGATGAGATGAGATGAGAGATATTAGGGTGGTCCTTCGGTATAGTGAAAACTGAATATGGGAAATCTTCACGGGCCACCCCCTAGTATTGTCCCACTGATATAAAAACACTGAATGTAATTTTTTTTCTACTAAAAACAGAGCAACTGTGTAGAGGAGTCGTGTGAGCCAAGTGATGGTCGTAGCTCTGCTTTGAGTAGAAACTCCACTGTTACTCTTGTTAGGTCGTCCCATGCCGTGAACATTTTTTTTCTTTTTGGTTTTCGACCATTGGGGCCGAAGCCCCTGATCATTAAGGCAATATATATATATATACTGAGAGTCCTCTCATTTAGCATCCGGTCTTTCGATATTTCCAGTCTTTTGACGATTTTTAATAATCGTTCCATTACAAAAGTTCTCTGCTCTTCTAGCACATATGCTGAGCCAATTGGCACCCATGACGGGATGGCCAGCTCGTTGCTGGTACCCGTGGACCCATAGCTGCCAGTTTGGCACTGCTGGCACTAGATCTTGCGTTTTTCATAATAATTTAGCACTTTTGATAATTACGTAGCACGGTTTGATGTCCAATTTAGAGAGAGAATTTGAACGGTTCAGCTATAACAGTAAATTTTAAAATTGAGCTTAATGCTTTTGAAAGTTTCTGCTTGCCAACAATGCATGCACAGTCGGCCATCATGACTCGTGAGTGTCTGGCTGTGTGTGCTGGACCTTTCAAAAATCTGGAACTTCGGTGTGCTATTTTACGGTGTATACACCTAGGTAAAGATAAGTTCATGTGTATTGTATCATCAGATACATTAACATAAGTTGCTTATTAAATATTTTGTGCTTAAGGTTGACCAATAATACTTGCTAGACATTGTAACTTCATTGGGGTGGTCAGCCATGATTCCTAGTAACTTTTGGCAGGTTTTCCCAGTCATTCGGCAGTTTCTGCTCTTCCAGCACCTGCTTGGTCCCAAAGATGCCGAATGAGAGAATTTTTACTGTACACACACATACACACACATCCATGCACATAAACGTACAAACCCTCATATATATATATATATATATAGAGAGAGAGAGAGAGAGAGAGAGAGAGAGAGAGAGAGAGAGAGAGAGAGAGAAGTGAAAGCGGAAAGAAATGTGACTGTGCAGGATGCAGGTGGTAGTTTTTTTTTTTTTTATAATGAATGGAGGAAGGAAAAACAAAGGAAAAAAAATAAGTCCATGTGCCTAAAGGCATCCTCCATTCATAAAATACTTATAACAAATTTATTTAAAATCGAGAGGATTAAATGTATGAAGCAACTCCCAGGAAGTGAATTCCAGAGTATTAGTTCTGGGGATAAATGAATTTTGATAAGCAAAGGTTCTGCATTGTGGGGGAGAGAGTGTGAGTTACTAACCCATGGAGATGAAGTAAGGACCAGATGGAAAGATAATTTTGAAAGCCTGGTGAATGGGAATAGAGAGAGAGCAGGGCAGCTGTAAACATGATTGGTTTGGGGTGTCTGCAGAGAAGGAATGCAGTGCCAGGAGACGTGACACTCGCACAGGTGAAGAGCGCTGTGAAACGGCTGAAAAATAGGAAAGCAGCTGGGGTTAGTGAGGTGTATGCAGAGATGCTTAAGTATAGTGGAGAAAGTGGAATGAAGTGCTTGTTGGAGATATGTAAAAAGGCATGAATGAGTGAAATTGTGCCTGCAGAGCGGAAAAAGTCTGTAATTGTACCCCTGTACAAAAATAAAGTTGAGCGAAGTGAGTGCAAGAATTATCGTGGCATACGTTTGTTGAGTGTGGTAGGGAAGGTATATGGAGGAATTATTACAGAGAAAGTAAGAGAGATATCAGAAGCCCTAGTGAGTGATGAACAGGGTGGCTTTAGGAGTGCTAGAAGATGTGTGAATCAAGTATTTGCAGTGAGACAGATAGCAGAGAAGGCTTGTAAGAAGGACCATAGGGTGTTTATGGCATTCATGGATCTGGAAAAAGCATATGACAAAGTAGACAGAGAGGGATTGTGGAAAGTTTTGTGCACGTATGGTGTAGATGGTAAGTTGCTAGGTGCTGTCAAGAGTATTTATGATGGTAGCGAAGCATGTGTAAGGGTTAATGGGCATCTATGTGAATGGTTCACGATCAGTGTGGGCATGCGGCAATTTGTGTGATGTCCCCATGGTTGTTCAATATATATATATATATATATATGGATGGGGTGATGAGAGAAGTAAAAACACGAGAAATGGAGAGAGGGATGGCGTTGGTAATGTATGGTGATAGATGGAATATCTCTAATTCGTTGTATGCTGATGATGCAGTACTGTTTGCAGGTACTGGACAAGAACTTGGTAGGCTAGTGCAGAGTTTTGTTGATGTCTGTGAGCATCATGCCTTGAGAGTAAATGTTGAGAAGAGTAAAGTGATGGTTATTGAGAGAGAAGATGACTCCCAGTGTGATGTCACAGTGAATGGAGAGAGACTGGAATTGGTGAGAGAGTTCAAATACTTGGGTACAGTGACAGAAAAGGGAGGAAAATGTGCAAAAGAAGTTGAAAGTACTGTAGGTGACACAAGGAAGAAAAGTAACTGGTGCAATGAAGGCCTTGATAAGAAACAGAGGCTTGAGTATTGCAGCTGCACGAGGCTTAAATGAAGGAGTGTTAGTGCCAACTCTAACATATGGGTGTGAGACTGGTGTGGCATGAAAATGAAAATTCAAGAGTAAGAGCAGTGGAGATGGGACTGCTGAGGAATGTATGTGGAGTACAGAGGGTGGATAGGATACGAAATAATGTGATTCGTGAAAGGTGTGGAGTGAAGACGTCGGTGGACACCAGAATCGAAGAGAGTGCCCTGAGATGGTATGATCATGTGGAAAGAATGGACAACAACAGAGTGGTGAAAAAGGCATACCTGAGCGAATTTGAAGGAGGGAGGAGGCGAGGTAGGCCAAGGAGAGGGTGGAGAGATATGGCGGATGAGTTTTTGAGGAAAAGAGGTCTGGAAGTCGGTGAGGTTAGGGAACTGACAAGAGATCGAGCTGGCTGGATGAATGTTGTGAGGAGAAGTGCATGATTTGGGATTTTGGCACCCCTCGTGAGCATGGCAGCATCCGCATTGACTCAATCGGATACGTTTTGTGTGAAGCTGCAGAATGTGGTGAATGATTTTGGCATATCCGGTACAGCCAGGATTCCGGGGACTTGAATGATGAGTGAATGGAAGTGTGGCCTATTTGGATTGGGCAAGTTTGTGCTGTCTGGACAGTGCTACTCCTCACCCTTCCCTTGGGTGGGAAAGGAGGTCTGGATGATGATGATTATATATAGATAGATAGATAGATATACATCTAATTATATTCTCTAGCGATATTTTGCAGTGTTTACTATCTAGTGACATTCTAGCAAGTTTTCAGTACTAAACTAACGAGATTGATGATAAGTACTTGGCAACCCTGCATCCATGGTGATATTTGAACGGGAGAATTTGCAGGCGAGGCACACACTTTAAATACTGTTCTCTGCGTTCAGTTATTCACTGGGTTCAGCTTCACTTGTTCATGAAATAGCATGCCATGTACGTACAGCAATGATGAATATGCAGATATCGTCTATTTTTACAGATTCTGCGATGGTAATGTCAGTGCTGCAACCAGGGAATACAGGTGAGATATCCAATGGTGCCACGTTTACTTGCAGCAGAAAAATTGTAATAAATAATATTCTTCCTAACTTAAAATGATGCTAATCTAGTTACAATAACGTTTTTTTTCATTGCATGAGCTGTGGGTGTTATGATAATGCTGGTAGCAATTGCCTACAAACCAAACATTACATAACTGGCACAGCACACCAGCATCTCCTCCCTCCCTACTCCCTTGCAATCCATAAAATTTGAATTTAATCTTAATTACAGTCAAATTAAATTTGTGCAAAAGAATTGCTGGAATGCATGACTTGATGTTAAAGAATCAATAGACTACGTAAAGTTCCTTCTGAAAACTCGTTAGTACTGATAAGATATAGGATTTTCATATACAGTACAGTATAAGCTAATAATACTCGTTTCCCTAGGCCTGCACAGCTCCCACCCGATGACACATTCAAGCCACGAAAGATTTGCATATAAACAGCCGAATGTTGGGTACTTAACTGGGGTCGCAGAGAGTATATGTTTATAGAACAAAATATACCCAAAATTATATGATAGATCATAACTGGTGTAAGTTTTTGTCCTATGTCACGTTACACCCTGTATGTGTGTGTGTGTGTGTGTATATATATATATATATATATATATATATATATATATATATATATATATATATATATATATATATACATGTAATGTTTTAATTTTAAATTTTATTTTTATAATTTTAGTTTTTTTTTTTTTACAAAGTATTTTAGTAGAAAAATAGATATCTTAAAATCCAAAAACTAATAACCAAACAGAGAAATCGCTAACCTATACGATAGCCTAAAGACACAAATGGCTAAACCTACACTAATGGTAAAAATACTTAGACCAAGAAAACATCAACTGCAGATATGTACTGCCTTACTACAGTAAGTACCTGCACTCATCATCTGGTGACTGTCAATCAAGGCACAAACTAATGTACTGTAATATACATCAATATATGAAAGAAAACCATAGGAGTCAGGAACTATTCCATATACGTCAACTGTCGATCCTAATTATGAAAACTTTTACAAGATGGTATAACGAATTTACATTTATACAAAAAGTGAAGTATCTCACCCAACAGAACACCATCGATTGAAAATGTCCAATACCGTTCTATATTGCACACTTGCTTTATGGCCATCACCCTCTGTGTGGGGCATTAGGCCAAATTTGATGGATGAAATCAACTTGTCTTTGTCGCACAGCATTGCACATAACTGTCATTCTAAGGGGCTAGTCGTGGTGGTAACATATCGCCATCCTCATAATCCGCCTAAGTCATTTTTTGGGGATTTCTGGATTTTTGCCTAAATCAATTCATCATTACGTGGCTCACTATTGGTATAGCTGTTTTTGCCAGGTCTAGGGTGTGAGTAGTCTAAAATGTGCCTCAAGTTTCTGCCTAAGACATTGAAAATTAAGAAAATGAGACAGGTTTTTCTCGATTTCCCGAAAAGTATAAAAAATTACTTAGGCAGTTTCTTTATGAGGGTGACGATATGATAAAAGGCCCAAAGATCGGCTAGATGCACCTCCTCCCCCCTGACGATCAACACTGGTCAGATTTCGTCACCCTGGTCGGCAGCCCGGAGCAGATCGTACAGGTGGGAGAAGATAGTGGCTCGGAGCTGGTACGACCGGGTGTGGGCGTTGAGGGTCAGGAAGTGTCGATAGGAGGTTACATCTAGCCAATACTTGTGGTAGATGATGGGAGGGCGAGATGGGATGCCCTCCACTGCCAGAGGAGGGGAGGACTCAGTGACCTCCTCCTCGGCCAAGGAGCCGGTCGATGCTGCCTCGGCCATGGAGGTGGTGTCAGAGGAGTCCTGCCCTCCTCAGTCTCTAATGGCAGATGGTGTATTTTGGCCGTGGTCATTGCCATGTCCTTTTCTGCAGACGGGTAGGTAATCTGGGTGACAGTGTGCCAGTTGAGATGGGCATCTAGCCTTTTCCACTGTTTTGCAGGGGGCAGCAGGTCGCAGCTGCCAGGCCCGGCATCCCGTCAGTGAGTAACCGACTGTACGTCATGGGTGAAGCACTCGGGGATGACAGGGTGAGGCAGCCCAACCTCCTCAAAGATCTTAGGTAGGAGAATGCACAAAGCCCCCTTGTCACCCCCACAAAAAGCCTTTGCCACGATGCACATCTCCACAACGGTGGTCAGCTCCCCAGGACTCAAAGGATCCCTGGCCGGACGTCCCTGGGCCGTGAGGCGTCGCTGAGCATGGGCAGAACCCTGCACGGCCACACCTTCCAGCCCAGTAACATCCCGAGCCTCAGGACCCTTAGGAGTCCCGAAGAGACTAAACTCCATCTCTCCATCCCTAAGGGAGCATTGGAGGTGCCGTGGGTTTGGTTTAATGACTGCCTGGCAGTACACAAAAATATCAATAACAGTATTCTGGCGTTTGATGAATCCGTAACCCACCCTGGCATTAAACCAAACCACGGTCCCTCTGATCTGGGCTGCTGGAGACTGTGGTCTGCTGGATACTCCCCTCAAGAGGTGGTAGACAATAGCAGTATCAAGTGATATGTTTGCCATAGCTGTTGTTCATCCTCTCCCCATCTCACTCTCATCTCCCCAACAAAGTTCAACAGTTTTGACTATTTATAGGGTGACTTTCTGATTCACAATGGTTTCGAGGTGGGGAGTCCTGTCCTATGAGACTCCCTGATGCTCAGCAATCCTGGTAGTTAGATGGCACTTGGTTTAACCAATATAGGCTGAACCACAGCAGCCACACTGAAACTGATACACCACGGAGGACTGCAGGACATCTGGGTTGCGGTCTTTAAATATGAAGCATTGAGATAGGTTTGGGGGAGATTCAAACATCATCCTCAACCATATCTGCTGGTAGAAGTCGTGAATTAGTTTACTTATTTTGTTATGTCAAAAAATTGATTCAGCACCTAAACAGGGTACAGCAAAAAAAACTTTAGCTTTCTCAACTGCATGAGTTACTTTCAGAGAAGTAGTTCTTAATTTAGTTAACGGTATTCTGATATACTTGTCAACAAATTTAGTTGGGAATCCATTTCGGTACAGGGTTTTCTTGTAGCTTCTCATGTGTCCCATGTTTTTGGATTATTTACATTCTAAAAATAGAAATACACAGTTTACCCTCCCTTTTTGGATATTTGTATAGAGAGGACACAAGGAACCTTTGCAGCATCACTATACCGGAAACCAACATATACAGGCTTAAGGACTAAATTTAACTCTAAAGCTCCCCTCCAATATAAACGTAACTTAATTCTAACTCTAGTGACTAGGGCCTATAATTTATGCTCCTCATATTTTTCTCTACATATTGAGCATTACTTTCTGAGGAAAAATCTGTACCGAAATGGATTCCCAACTAAATTTGTAGAGAAGTATATCAGAATAAAGCTAACTATATTAAGAACTACTACTCTGAAAATAACTCACACGGTTGAGAAAACTAAGGATTATTTTGCAGTTCCTTATTTAGGTCCTAAATCAATTTTTTGACATAACAAGTAAACTAATTCACGACTTTTACCCGCAGATATTGTTGAGGTTGGTGTTTAAACATGTCTCAGTGCTTCATATTTTAACCCCTTAACTGAGGGTGTCATTCCAGAATGAAACTGAAAAAACTGGACCAAACCGCAGGTGTCATTCTGGAATGTTTGTGAATATTTTGAGTACTGCGCGTTTTTCCCGCGAGCCATTTATTTCAAGGGAGAGTAGCTATTAAGTTCTTTCACTCCAGCCGACCCCCACCTCCCTCCTCCCACCCTCCGGGGGACCCCCCACCCCCGCCCAAACACACATCAGTCTCTGTCTAGCTTTATGCATGACAATGGCGCTGACGCGGCAGTGAAGTGCGGGCAATTACAATGCCTTTTACCTACCTCAATGAATACAGAGTGGGTGCTTATCGTATATGCACTGTTCATATATGTTTAAAGTATTATTATCAGAGTGTGGTTGGCATTTGGTACTGGTGTGTGGGGCGAAAAAGAGTTATTTTAGATCGCTCACCTCTAGGCACTGCCCGTCCAGTGAAAGTCCACCAAGTCATGAAACCTACATCACTGCAAAGCTGAAGGTCAGTACCTTATTTTTTGCTCTAGCTTTATTCTGTGAAGAGTTATAAAGGTTTAAAGGTTTGTTTACATTTTGGCTGGAACCCCTGCTGGGGGGGCCAGTCGGGTCACAACAGTGCCCTCGGTTAAAGAGTTACTGACCGTGTCCCAGATGTCCTGCACTCCTCAGTTGTTTATCAGTTTAAAGTGTGGCTGCTATAATGCAGCCAATATTGGTCAAACCAAGCTACCAGGATTGCCGAGCATCAGGGAAAGTCTCATAGGACAAGACTCCCCATCTCGAAACCATCTTATTCAGCTGTTCGAAACTATTGTGAATTGGAAAGTCACCGTATAAATAGTCAAAACTTTCGAATTTTGTTCAAGAGAGGAAAAGACGACCGGCAGCCATGGAAGACACATCTCCTGCTACTGCTCATGACCCATTGAGTGGGGCAGATAGCTGACCACAGTCTCCAGTGGCCCAGATCAGGGGGACCATGGTTTGATTTAATGTCAGGGCAGGGTATGGTTTTATCAAGCGCCAGGATCCTGGTGCTGATGTTTTCGTGCACTGCCAGGCTTTCATTAAACCAAATTCATGACACTTCCAGCACTCCCTTGGATATGGTGAGACAGTGGCGTTTAGTCTTTTGGGGAATCTTAAGGGTCCTGAAGCTCAGGGGGTCACTGGGCCAGGGGGCGTGGCCGTGCGGGGTTCTGCCTGTGCACGACGACATCTCATGGCCCGGGAACACCAGGCCAGGGGTCCTGGGAGTCCTGAGGAGATAATTACCATCGCTGAAATGTGCATTACAAAAGTAAAGGTATTTTTCTGGGGTGATAAGGGGGTTTGCACATTCTCCTCCCCAGAATCTTTGAGGAGAATGGGCTGCCTCGCCTTGTCATCTCCGAGTGCTTTGTCCACAATGTGCATTCTGACCCTCACGATGGGGAGCGTCGAGCCTGGCCACAACAGCCTGCCACCTCCCCACACAACACCTGTGGCTGCGGCGGGACGCCCCCCTCAACCAGAGGATTGCCAAATTCATCATGGACTGGGCTCCAGCAATGGTTACCGTTCAGACCGCTGCAGACGTCCTCCAACCGCAGTCAGTGACTAAGGAGGGGCGGGACTCTTCTCCCTCCATGTCCATGGCCAAGGATGTGTCGACCAGTTCCTCGGCCGAGGAGGAGGTCAATGAGTCCTCCTCTCCTCTGGCAGAAGAGGGCAGTCCATCTCTCCCTCACATTGTGGATTACAAAAATCGGCTAGACGTATCATCCTACCATCTCCTGACACTCACTGCCCACACCCAGTCATATCAGCTCAGAGCCACGACCTACTCCAACCTTACGATCTGCTCTGGGCGGGAGCTGGGTGAGGGAATTCCACCCATTCTGATTGTCAGGGGGAAGGAGGTACGTCTAGCCGATCTGAGATCTTTTTACCTCATGCTTCCACCCCTCTTGGACCCCTAGATTGGCCATTCTGCACACTGCTAATGCTTTCTTGTGAATTGGTGACGTGATTCATCTTTGCCCTAATGCTCCACATCGAGGGCGATGGCCATAAAGCCTTAGGAAAAAAATTATTCACTGCACGGGACGACCTGACGAGAGTAATAGCGGAGTCTCTACTTACAGATGAGCTACGAACATCTCTTGGCTCACACGACTCCTCTACACAGTTGCTCTGTTTTTAATTGATAAATTATAAGTACTGTATTTTATGATATTTGCTCACCTTCCTGTTCTTTTACATTCCTGTTAATTCAGGATAAAATTATTTACTGGTTGTATTTTTTTTTCTTTTAGGTCTGAAGATGGTTTATGTACAAACCGAAACGTCACCAAACAATCATGTATGTCATCATACTGGTTTTCCTGGCCATCATTAGATTTCGCTTCCCACAGCAAGGAAGTATCGCAGTTATCTATCTGTCTATCTATCTACCTACCTACCTATCTATATAGCTAGTATATATATATATTGTTACGGAACAGAGAAAGATAATGTACACTTTAAGTGAGAATACTAAAAATCACTATTGTCCCGTAAAGTTCCAGGTTCAAAACAAAAGAGTTAGGTAAAATTACAAGTTAAAGTTTAATGCTCAAACTAACAACAAAACATTCAAGACTCATAAGGATAATGTAATGGCAAAAAAACAGGTTAAATATATGGTTAACTGCAATAGCCTCTATTAACACGAAATTAGCATGAGTAAATTTATCTGTCAGCCCTGATAAAATGAAAATACACTGGGTAATGCTCAGTTAATGCAAGATAAATTATTACAGATACAAAATATTATCAAAAATGACTGACAAAAAGAACCCCCACACAAATCACAAAAAAAAAACTCACTAGGCCTAAGAATCAACCCTATGCTACACAGCACAAGAAAAAATGCAATAACTCTCATACTCAAATTACACAGCAGCTAGATGGTTGGAGACTTCCTGAGCACTCACAACAATAACTGTACAGGGTAGGACAGAGATGTGAACAAAATGAGGAGTAGATCTAAGTGGCAATGATGCAGAGACTGAGCTCATTATATAGGGGCCAGCAGAGCTTGATACAACTTGTAAGAAGGACGCGCAAATGAAGCCATGGGGACAAAGAGCTGAAAATCCTGCTCTGAACAACAGAAAGGACGACTTACTCTACTATAACGGTAGAAGGGGGGAACTGAGGCAGAACACGCTCGTGATCAAACATGCAGCATACTGTGCGTTAAAATTACACAAAGGATGATGAAATCATAGGCTATGTAACACCTCCCCACAAAGAAAAAGAAATTTACAAAGAAAATTTCTTATTACTCTAAAACAATCTGTCTAAAGTCTAGATAAGCAATCTGCAATAACATTTCCTTTCCCCTTGGCATGTTGTATGTCTAATGAATACTCCTGAAGAAGTAGACTCCATCTTGTCAATCTCTGATTTTTATCTTTAAACTTACTAAGGAATTTCAGTGGGTTATGATCGGTATAAATGACTATGGGGTCAAAACCAGAACACAAATAAAATGAAAAATGCTGTAAACCCAAAATCAAGGCCAAAAGCTCTTTCTCAATAGTGGAGTAGTTCTTTTGAGGTGGAGTGAACTTCTTACTGTAATAAGATACAGGGTGTTCTATACCCTGATCATCCTCTTGCAGCAAAACAGCCCCAGCTCCTGTATCACTTGCATCAACAGCCATCTTAAAAGGGTTAGCAAAATTTGGAGTAGCAAGCACTGGCTGACTTAATAGAATAGCTTTAAGTTTGTTGAAAGAGGATTCACAGTTATCGGTCCAGACAAATTTAACTCCCTTTTTCAGTAGGTCTGTAAGTGGTGATACAAGAATAGAAAAGTTAAGAACAAATCTCCTGTAATAACCTACCATTCCCAAAAATCTTTGTAGCTCTTTCCTACTTTTAGGTCTGGGAAGATCACTTATAACCTGAACCTTAGCTGCTGGTGGTGCAACATGTCCATCACCAATTACGTACCCAAGGTACTGAACTTTAGCTTGACCAAACTCACACTTTGATAAATTAGCTACAAGATTAGCATGAACCAAACGCTCAAGAAATTTACTGACATGGCATAGGTGATCTTTCCAGTTGTCACTGAAGATTAATACATCATCAATATAAACAACGCACCCTGCCAAACCCTCTGTTACAACATTCATGAGCTTCTGAAATGTGGCTGGTGCATTCTTCATACCATACGGCATTACAGAACATGCAAAAGCCTTTCCTAGTGTTACAAAACATGAGATCTCCCTAGCACGTTCAGTCATAGGTACTTGCCAGTATCCCTTTAACAAATCAAACTTACTTATGTACCTAGCCTTTACGATCTTGTCTATGCAATCTTCCACACGAGGGAGAGGGTAAGTGTCTGTTTTAGTTATCTGATTAACACGTCTGTAGTTGATGCAAAGCCGCTGTGACCCACCTGGCTTAGGGACTAGAGTGACAGGAGAACTCCACTCGCTCTGACAGGGCTCAATCATCTTGTGGTCCAACAGGTAGCCAAGCTCCTTCTGGATGAGAGGAACTTTCACTGGGTTCACACGGTAAGGAGGCAGTTTAATTGGCTTTGCGTTTCCAACATCGACATCATGCATCAACACAGTGGTTCTTCCTGGAGTGGCACGGAACACTTGCGGGTTCTCCTGCAGTAATGCCGAAAATTCCTGCCTTTCCTCGGGAGGTAGATGAGAAAGCTTAGTCTGGAGATCATTCATGATATCAGGATTCTTCCCCAAACTATCACTCAGGCTCATACTACATGGGAGAGTTTCACTTGCAGACTCGGGTGGAACAGCTACAGTGCAGACTGGATTATTTTCGTCCCGCCTGTGATATAACTTTAGCATGTTGATGTGACATAGTTGCTTGCTCTTTCTACGATCTGGTGTGGTGATGACATAGTTGACATCACTGAGTTTCTTCTCCACGAAATAAGGACCACTAAACTTGGCTTGAAGAGGTTGCCCATGCACCGGTAGCAGAATCAAAACCTGATCTCCTGGCTGAAAGTGGCGTAACCTGGACTTCTTATCATACCAAGTCTTCATCTTCTCCTGAGCAGCTCCTAAATTCTCTCTCGCCAGCTGTAAAGCAGTGGACAGCCGTTCTTTGAACTTCATCACATACTCCAGCAGGTTGACGTCATCTTCCTCCGACAGCCAGCATTCCTTGAGTAGCTTAAGGGGTCCTCTTACTTCATGGCCAAACAGTAGTTCAAAGGGTGAGAAGCCCAGTGATTCATTTGGAGATTCTCTTGCAGCAAACACAACGAATGGAAGACCTTTATCCCAGTCTTTCTGATGTTCCAAACAGTATTTCTTGAGCATCGATTTGAGTGTTTGATGATATCTCTCCAACGCTCCTTGGGTCTGGGGATGGTAAGCTGAAGACGTGATCTGGGTGATGCCCAACTCTTTCAGAGACTGCTTGAAAACGTTTGACATGAAATTACTCACCGGTCTGACTGTACCTCCTTGGGCAGACCAAACTTTGTGAAGAACCCTAGCATTTCCTTAACCACGTTCTTTGCTGAGATATTTCTAAGTGGAATGGCTTCAGGATAACGAGTCGCCATATCAATCAGGGTCAACACATAAGAAAATCCTGAAGAAGTCTTAGGAAGAGGGCCCACAATATCCACCAACACACGGGTGAAAGGCGCCTCAAAAGGAGGAATGGGAACTAGAGGTGCAACCTTTTCGGTCTGATTACACTTCCCCACAACTTAACAGGTGTGACAAGACTTACAATACCAGGAAACATCCCTGAAGATACCTGGCCAGTAGAAGTGTTTCAAAATGCGTGCCAGTCTTCCTCACTCCAAGGTGTCCTGCCAAACTGGAATCATGAGCCACTCTAATGATATCCTGCCTACAAACACGAGGGATGACAACTTGATGTACAACCTCCCATTCACAGTCGGCTGATACTGTTGGGGGTCTCCACTTCCTCATAAGTACTCCTGACTTTATATAATAACAAGTAGAAGCACCAGCTGACTCTTCCTCACTGCAAGCAGAGTTAGCTAGACCTTTCAACTCAGGGTCAGCAACCTGCAACTCAACCAACTCTTGACGAGACAAATTATCAACACTATGGGGTACTGCCTCATCTGGTGAGTGGTCCAAATTAGCAAGAAAAGTGTCAGCTAGGATAACATCATCATCATCATTATCCTCTAAATCACCAGTAACTTTAGACTTAGCCCTAGTGACAGCACATGCAGGGAACACATCAGGGACATCACAATCCCGGGACGCAGCCACTGGCTCACTAGACAACTGAGGAGCTGGACACACTTGACTTCCACCAATATCATTTCCAAGTAAGAAAGTTACACCTGACATTGGGAGTGTCTCAACCAACCTAACCATAACGGAACCATTAACAAAACCAGACTCTAAATTCACTCTGCACAGAGGGACAGAGAAGTAATTATTCCCTACACCTTGTAAGATTACAGTTTCATCAGAGGAATTAACATTAGAGCCTAGAACACTGGTCAGCATAAGGGATTGGCAAGCACCTGTATCACGATATATTTTAACTGATTTCCTGTCATTACTGTCCAGAGGACTGACAAAACCATCAGACAGGAAATTAGCACATGAACTCTTGAGAGTGTCACCCACGTTACTGCTCAAAAGAGGAGCTCCATCATGAGAATTTAAGTTACCCCTCAAAGCAGGTTCAGTTAACTCAGTTAAAGAATTCTGGGAACTCTCAAGAGTGGACACTAGACCAATTGACTGAATATTTAAAGACTCCTTTTTGTTCACATCACGCTGTCTCCTGAAGCATCTCTCCGTAGTATGACCAAGCTTACTACAATAAGTACATTTACTTTTCTGAAATCTAGAGGTGAAGCTGGTATTTACTTCCTGAGAAACATCATCTTTATTCTCTTTCCTGTTACCTGTACTCTGAGTAGAGGCAACGTACTTACTCTCAGCTTTCCCTTTTTCTCTAGAATATCTCTTGTGAGTGAGAACATATTCATCAGCTAAAACTGCAGCATCAGACAAATTATCTATTCTTCTCTCATCAAGATATAGGCTTACATCTCTACTAATACACCTTTTGAAGTCCTCCAGCAAAATCATCTGCTTAAATTTACCAAAATCAGAATCCACATTCTTAGAATTTAACCACTGCTCTAACAGATCTTCTTTGATTTTTGCATACTCAGCATGGGATTGCTTATCTTGCTTATAAGTTGTCCTAAATTTTACTCTATAAGCTTCAGGAACAAGCTCATAGGCCTTAAGAATCAAGCTCTTAACTACATCATAATTATCAGATTGATCCTGAGGCAAAGATGCATAAGTTACTTGAGCTTTACCGGTGAGAACAGTTTGAAGGAGTACTGGTCAATACTTTTTTGGCCAATTAAAACCTGTAGCTACCCTCTCAAACAACTGAAAATACTTTGTTAAATCAGATTCATTAAAAGGAGGGACAAGTTTAACATTTTTAGCCACATCAAAATCATCAGAGCTAGATGATCCAGTTCCACCTTGTTTCATGCGATACTCATGGTCTGCCTGAATCCTGGCAAGTTCAACTTGTGCCTGAGCCTGTATCTGTGCCTCCTTAACACGAGCCTCCTGCAGGGCTAGCTGTAACTTAGCTAATTCAATCTGCGTTTGCTCATTTCGAGGAGTTACATTAAACAAGCTTTCATTAATCATGTCAACAATTTGATCTTTAGAATGATGAGAGCTAACAGCAATTCCCAATTGTTGAGCAACAAGCTTAAGTTCATTCTTTGTTCTGTTTTCTACATCACACACTGTTTGCACATTTGACAAAAAATCTTTGGCTTCATCAAGTGTAGTAATAGTAGACATCATGAATAAGTAACAGTCACAAAATATCAAGCAATATCCTTATGATAATATCCTGAATATCCTGATATGAGGTCGCCAAATTTATGTTACGGAACAGAGAAAGATAATGTACACTTTAAGTGAGAATACTAAAAATCACTACTGTCCCGTAAAGTTCCAGGTTCAAAACAAAAGAGTTAGGTAAAATTACAAGTTAAAGTTTAATGCTCAAACTAACAACAAAGCATTCAGGACTCATAAGGATAATGTAATGGCAAAAAAACAGGTTAAATATATGGTTAACTGCAATAGCCTCTATTAACACGAAATTAGCATGAGTAAATTTATCTGTCAGCCCTGATAAAATGAAAATACACTGGGTAACGCTCAGTTAATGCAAGATAAATTATTACAGATACAAAATATTATCAAAAATGACTGACAAAAAGAACCCCCACACAAATCAGAAAAAAACCTCACTAGGCCTAAGAATCAACCCTATGCTACACAGCACAAGAAAAAATGCAACAACAGTTATACTCAAATTACACAGCAGCTAGATGGTTGGAGACTTCCTGAGCACTCACAACAATAACTGTACAGGGGAGGACAGAGCTGTGAACAAAATGAGGAGTAGATCTAAGTGGCAATGATGCAGAGACTGAGCTCATTATATAGGGGCCAGCAGAGCTTGATACAACTTGTAAGAAGGACGCGCAAATGAAGCCATGGGGACAAAGAGCTGAAAATCCTGCTCTGAACAACAGAAAGGACGACTTACTCTACTATAACGGTAGAAGGGGGGAACTGAGGCAGAACACGCTCGTGATCAAACATGCAGCATACTGTGCGTTAAAATTACATAAAGGATGATGAAATCATAGGCTATGTAACAATATATATATATATATATATATATATATATATATATATATATATATATATATATATATATATATATACGTTTATTAAACTGAAGCCCAGGACAAGGAGACGAGAGAGAGAGAGAGAGAGAGAGAGAGAGAGAGAGAGATTTCAAACTGAAGTCGAGGACAAGGAGACGATATATACGGTGTATCTATCTATCTATCTATCTATATATATATATATATATATATATATATATATATATATATATATATATATCATCCAATTATATATATAAGTCCACTGCTGAACAAAGGCCTCCCCAGACCTTCTCCACGAATTCCTTGACTGAGCCAGTCAATGCCACGTTTTCCCTGCAAATTTCTCCATCTCATCCCTCCACATCCTATCGGCCTTTTTCTGCTACGCTGACAATCTCTTGGTGTCCAGTCAGTCAGCCTCTTGCTCCGTCGGCTATCCCTTATTCTTGCTACATGAGCTTGCCCACCTCCATTTCTGTTGTTATAGCTTCTACAGTGTCTTTGACTTTAATCTGCTCTCTCACCCACGTTGATCTTACTCCGTCTCTTAAAGATATTCGCATCATTGACCTTTCTTTTGCTCTCTGGTAACGAATTAGTTTATTTTCCACAGTTTCCAGGTCTCACAACCGTATGTCATAGTTTGAATTATACATTCATTATATACCTTTCGTTTCTTACATATTGGTAACCTACTTTTCAAAATGTCTCTATGTTTACCAAAAGCTTTCCAGCCAATTGTAAAGCGTCTTTTTATTTCGCTATCATGGTCTTTCGTTAGTTTTAGCATTTATCCCAAGTAATTGTACTCCTCGACTTCTTCAAGATTTTCTTCGCTTACTCTGATAATGCTCTTTTTTTTCTTTTTATGTGTTCGACTCTGTGCATAGGTTTCACAGCCTGCTCCCGAGGCCCAGTAGTCCTCCTACACACCATATACCTCTACATGTCACCATTTCGGCGCTAACACCCACCGTCCATGTTGAATACATGCTAGGGCTGTCTCATAGCGGACTGGTGTATTGGTATTAGCGGGAGTATTTTTTCAACATGTCGGCGGGTTTTCTGGTAGACCAGTAAAGTCTGCTTTGTATGAAATTCAAATCCTTAAACTGTTCCCTACCCCAGCGAGGATTTGAACCTGGGTCTGGTAGGACCGCAGGCCACCTCTCTACCGATTGAGCCACCGACACCCCCCATGTAGATTAAACATTAGTTTTACTTCGCTTCATCTTCAGCCCTAGTTTGAGACTTTCTCTGTTCAGGTCATTTAACATTTCTTGCAATGTCCCTGCTGTTTTTTTTAGATTAAGACAATGTCACCTGCAAATCTTAAATCGTTTAGCTTTTCTTCATTTATGTTTGCTCATTTGTTTTCCCAGTCTAACTTTCTGAAAGTGCTTTCTAGGCATGCTGTATATAGTTTTGGTGAAATATTATCTCCCTGACACCTGCCCGCCTCAATCTTAATTTTGTCCCAGTCTTTATGTAACTTAACTGAAGTAGTTCCCTCTTTATGTTTTCGAGCAGTTTTACAATGTTCTCATTTACTCCTTGTTCTCGCAATGAATTGATAATTGCTAACTGCCCCACTGAGCCAAAATCCTTTTCGTAATCAACAAAACCTAAGTATAGTGGTTTATTCTGTAATTTTCTCAGTTATTCATTGTGTGTAGATGGTCAGTAGTCGATTACTCGCTTCGGAATCCTGCCTGTTTACGAGGTTGGTTTTCTTCCAAATTTGTTGTTTTTCTGTTTGTGTGTGTATGTGTATATATATATATATATATATATATATATATATATATATATATACAGTGGTGGGCAGCGCAAACGAAGAAGGACCTTGTGCAAGTGCAACGCACAATCCAATATTGCAAAGCGCAAGAGCAAACTATTTGGATATATTAGTGGGAATTACTGTAAAATATTGAGATATTTACATAAAATAGCATACTTACTTGTAATTTGCACAAGTGCGCAATCTAATACTTAGCTTGCGCAATGTCGCTTGATGCTAGCGCAAACCATTTACATATATTTGTGGGAATGACTGTAAAATATTGAGATATCTAAACAAATTAGCTTGCTTTTATTTATTATTATTCTATCTATCTATTGCTAGACGCCTAAATCACGTAAGGGGTGGCCACTGGCCACAAGCAAGCAACAAATCGCCTCCACGTCGCCCTGTCCCCCGCCATTTCACTGCCCTGCTCTCAGCTCACACTCCCCTCTCTCATATACTTCTCCACTCCATCCCTCCATCTCATCCTTGGCCTCCCCCTCCCTCTTCCCCCCTCCACCTCACTCACATACACTCTCCTCGTTAGTCTCTCACTCATCCTCTCCATATGACCAAACCACCTCAGTGTGTTTCTCCTAACGCTTCCTATCACATCCACATCCACACCACAACGCTCCTTCACTTCCTCATTTGTCAGTCTCTCTCTCCATGTAATTCCACAGGCTCCTCTGAAATAACTCACTTCCACTGCTCTCACTCTTGACTTCTGTCCCTCCAACAAGGTCAAAGCTTCACTTCCATACATTAGTTGGTATCACAATACTGTCATGCAGTAACTTTTTCACTCGTGGAAGTTCAGTCAGAGGAGTGAGCGGGCTGCGAAGCGGTGGGACAGGGAAACAAAGGCTGTGATGTTGCCAGTATTACTTTTATCTGCACTTTTGCAAGGAAGTGCATATGCTACACTTAATAAATAATGTATTTTTAATTTATTGTTCACTAATAATAATTTAAACAATATTAAAATACATTATCTCTGCTGAAGCATATTAAGAAATGCTACTACCCTCCATCCCTCCTGCCTCCCACCAGCAGAACCCTTGCGACCTGCCTGAGACTCCCCCATCCATTGTCCAGACATACGGGAAGCTCCCAAGACCACGTGTCCCTTGGACTGCGCAGTGCACAATCCACAGGACAGGTGCGCAAGGCAGGTGCGCAAGTGCAATATTGCGCATGGTCTCGTGCGGTGCACAATGCGCAAACGATATTCACCCGAGCGCAACGGTGCACAATTGCGCTTTGCGCAGGTGTTTGCGCACCTGCCCAGCACTGTGAATATATATATATATATATATATATATATATATATATATATATATATATATATATATATCCTGGATGTTTCAACAGTTTCTCACTAATTTGATTTTCAATTTTCTCTGCAGGTAATTAACCAACGACGTTAATCTTGTAAACTCTTATGCAGTAGTTGAGGATTTTTTTGAGTCTACATTTGAAGTTTTGCACCGTATTATTTTTTTTTTCTGCTACCATGCTGACTCTAGAGCAGAGGTGTAAAATCGCTCCATGGCAGAAGGTTTGTCAATCTGTGGTTGAAGTGCAGCAACGATTCCGGGCAGTCTTCGGACATCATTATGCACCGGATAGGAACACCATCGTCGCCACCCACCAGAAGTTTATGGAGACCATATCCCTGTTAAGTACAAACCCCGATCAGGAAGAGCTCGAGGTGGGCAGAGTGAGGAGAATGTAGAAACTGTCAGTGAGGCTTTTACTCAGAGTCAAGGAAAGTCCATTTGGTGAGCAGCTGCATAACTGAACATCAGCGTGACATCTATCCAATGGATTTTGCGGCATGATCTCAAGCTATATCCATACAAGATCCAAGTGATTCAGAAGCTGGATCCTCAAGACTGCAATTGCCAGGTGGAGATTTGTAAGACACTGCTGCACCACTACGAAAGAGACCCATCGATCCTGGAGCACATGTGGTTCAGTGACAAAGCTCTTTTCTACCTTTCTGGTCGGGTCAATCGGCACAACACCCGCATCTGGGGAACTCACAATCCTGTGGAAATCCGTGAACATGAAAGGGACTCACCGAAATTGGTCGTCTGGCGTGCCATCTCAGCTGGGCTGCTTGGTCTGTTCTTCTTCAGGGATAAAGTTGGAAATTCCGTGCAAATCAGTGGAGACAGTCACCTTCGTATGCTTCAGGAGTTCTGCATCCCCCAACTGTCAGCTGTAGCTGACATGCAAGAAGTCATTTTCCAGCAAGACGGTGCCCCTGTCCATTACTCGCATGAGGTTCACTCATTTCTGAATGAGCAGTTCCCAGATCAATGGATTGGTCGCCGTGGTCCCATCGAATGGGCTTGTCACTCGCCGGATCTTACACCATGCGACTTCTTCTTGTGGGGCTATGTTAAGAGCAAAGTGTACGCCACCAAGCCGCAAGACCTCCCCACACTAGAAGAATGGTTCAGGAACATGTGTGCTTCTGTTACTCCCGAAATGTTATCCAATGTCGGCCAACAATGCATAAAATGGTGGCTCACTTGTTTCGAAAAAGGCAGTGCCCACATTGAGGTGTACCAATGACTTTCCAGTAGACTTATGAAGCCAAGTTTGATGCCACCAAAATCCTCATGAATCGTAGACTCAGCAACCAAATTGTCATTTGGTTCCTCTTGTAACTGTAATTTTGTCATAATGACTTTGTAGCTTCTTGTAGTGATGTTTTGTAGATTAGTTATATATTAATTAGACTTGTGGACGAGCGGTTGTTATACTTGAGTAGTTTTGTAAGTAGATAATCTTCGTTCCCATCTGTCATGCAATGACAGGAGAGGTAAAGAATAGTATGGGACTATTTTTATTTGTCCTGGAAATACTAACAAAGTCTCGCACACATGAGTGAAGTATAAGTAGAGTCCCTCGAGCTACCTCCTTGTCTCTCTCTCTCTCTCTCTCTCTCTTCCTTCTCGCCCATGTTGCTAGGCTCGTTCTCCCTACTACCTGCCGGTTCTATAGCCTGCCTCCTTCTGAGCTCTGCTTCCTAAATTCTGGTGTAGCAGGGGTCGTGTCACGTGTGTTTCACTGTGGTTGGAAAGTTCTAGAAGCCTGTGTGTGAGTATGTGTGTATGTGTGTGTAGGGTCACTAGGCATTGTTCGTATGCTATCTCACTGACACACTACCTATATCATCCCCTGACTTGCTACTTCCTGTGTATTGTCAACATTTCCTCAGTTAACTTGCAAGATCATTTCCCTTTCCCAGGCTTGCCTGGAGCTCTGTCTATCTATCTTTATCTATCTATTTATTATGATTTGTAATAACACTATGGAGTCCTGACATTGCTCGGCTGCGCCTCTGAAGGTCCTCCGACAGCAATCATCATTGACATATGCTAATCTATTAGTACATAATATTGATTATAATATTGTACACATACAATATTCATAGTAAATTGCAATGATCTAGTAATATTACATTTTAAACAAGTTGTATACATATTTGAATAAATGCAATGATTGTTGTATGACATTTTGTAAGATGTGTATGTAGAACAGACATACGCATATAATTGTGCAATGGTAATACTGCTAGGTTATTACATTACATATTGAGTTATCCCTTTAGTAATGTCTAATATTTCACCTAACTTGTATGATGATTCTGGTAATACAGAATTGTGGTAAATTTATATGACTTTACATAATATTGTAGTAACATTGTGGTAATACATAATTGTTACATTGTGAATTGTTACATAATTGTATTGTAATTTTTACATTGTAGTAACATTGTAGTAATACATAATTGTAACATTTTATGAATTGTTACATAATATTGGGGTAATGCATAATTGTGTTGGCCTTATAATTGTAGTTACATTTTGTTAATGAAACTGTTACATAATTGTGTTGGCCTTATAATTGTAGTTAAAGTTACATAAAAGTTACATCTTATTAATGCAACTGTTACATAATTGTGTTGGCCTTATAACTGTAGTTACATTTTGTTAATGCAACTGTTACATAATTGTGTTGGCGTTATAATTGTAGTTAAAGTTACATAAAAGTTACATCTTGTTAATGCAACTGTTACATAATTGTTACATATTGCTTGTAATTACATAATTGTAGCAAGTGTAACATAATGCAATTGCTTGTCGTTACATAACTGTTACATATCGTTTTTCGTTACATAATTGTAGGAAGTGTAATATAATGCAATCGTTTGTCGTTACATAATTGTTACATATCATTTGTAGTTACATAAATTTTAAGAAATAATGAGGGACTTTTGAAAACACCCAGTGTATATATATATATATATATATATATATATATATATATATATATATATATATATATATATATATATATATATATATAAAAGGTAGCAGCCGTGGCTCAGAGGGTTAGAGAGCTCTGACTGAAGGGTCGGACGTTCGAGTCCACCCAAAGGTCATTGGTAGACATCAGGAAGGGCATCCGGTCATAAAATGCTACACGCTCCAAAACCAAAGTCCTCTACCCAGAGGCAACGCCTATGCCCTTACCGAAAAAAGGGGACACGGCGTAAAAAGAGAGAGAGAGAGAGAAGTGGATGTTGGAGTGTTTCTGGTGGCCTGCAGTCCTAACGGACCCAGGTTCGAATCCCGGCTGGGGCAGGGAACAGTTTAAGGATTTGAATTTCATTAAATCAGGCTTTACTGATCTACCAGAAGACCCGCCGACATGTCGTAAAAATACCCCCGCTAATACCAATACACCAGTCCTGTATGAGACAGTCCTAGCATGTATTCAATATGGACGGTGGGTGTTAGCGCCGAAGTGGTGACATGTAGAGGTGTATGGTATGAAGGAGGACTGTTGGGCCTTGATAGCAGGCTGTGAAGCCTATGCCCAGAGTCGGACACATAAAAAAAAAAAAATAGAGGGTAGGGTTTGGATATTACCTGTACTCTTGCTTTCTGGTGAGACTGTTTTGTTAAGTGAAGATGAGTGGCCGATGTAAGGTTTGTTGAATGAGTTTGGAACTATGTGTGAGAAACGAAATTAAAAGTGGTTGTAACACAGAGTACAGTTACAGTCTACAAGAGGAATGAAGTAACGGAATGCAGAATGAGGCTGAATGGTTAATAATTGAAGAACGTGAGTGTTTTCAGATACTTATGTAGTGAGATGAGCGGGTACGAGAGTATGGAGGATGACATGCAAGAAACATCACAGCAGGGATGGAATGTTGCAAGTACACAGAGGGCCCTGGTAAGGAATAGGGAAAGGAGCATGATACTAAAAAAGTTGTTGCAGGTTAGCACTGTAACACCACTCTAATTCGTGGAAGTAAAAACTTACACTTTGCTGAAGGACACAAATCATGAGGGAGAGGAGGGGGAGAAATGAGTTATATGGAAAGACCATGTGAACTTGGATGGAGAGATAGACAAGCAGATGAGAATGTTAAGGAGCATTGTAGTGCTGATGTGGAGGAAGGGCAATCTAATCGTGGAGGACTGGGTGTTTGTGCCCATTCTTTCCAGGATTAAGGTGTCTGGGAATATCTGTAGATCTACTTATCTATCAACGTACAGACAGATAGATACACAGTGAGACAGATGAATAGCAGTAGATATAATGTGCACGTAAACAGACTGATGGAGAGACATTTTTAAAAGGTGATACGCAATAAGCTGGTTGTGAAGGTTCTGCATTGTTAAGGACGAAGCAGAGAATTTCGGAACTTTATAATGGACCACTTTGGCAATCCGGTGAAGCAGGATGGTATCATTTTCGGCAACTCGCCCTATACCGTTGCATGAGATACAGCCTGTCTCCGTTTGTATCTGTCTTTCTGCCTCTCTATCTTAGCCCATTTGATGGATCTGAATGAAACTCACCAGGTGATTTCGTACGGTTACTCCGAAGGTCCTCCACTATATACTGTACAGTTTTCCAATCATGAGTTTTAGGGGGTATCAGCCCCCTCACCAAAATGAAATTCTCAATAATGGTGAACGAAAGATATGCTTTTGATATCGTAGTACATGTTGTACAACAGACTTAACCTTAATGCGATATTTGGAGAGAGTGATCCCCCATAATGATTCCTGGGGAGTCAACTCTCATCCTAAAAATAAAGAACGATAAGAAATAGGGGAAACTAAGCACATGAATTTCAACGCAGCTTCTCAGGTCAGTTCGTCTGGTTCCTTCATTGTCTTCCACTCTATAAAATTTCCCACCATTATTTTTAGTGGGGGTCAGCCCTTCTCCACATCTTTATGACGCAGTAATTATACTCTGTATTTCTTTCAAACTGGTATCCATATCGCTGAACTGGGGATGTTGTTCCATGTTTTCTCTCAATGCACAGGAATAAACTGAACAACTGCTTTGTTTGGTGTGTTATTTACAGCTTATACACTTCTTATCTTTTTTGCCCTGATTTTTAGATGTGGGTCTCATTAGAAGCGAGCTTCTCCATCAATCACTTGATAAGAATTTTTGGATCCTAGGTATTCCATTGTCAAAGATTGTAGTGAAGTCTCATATTAGTGCTCTGTAATCCCACATCTATCTCGAACTTTTTTTCTTGCTAGAGTACTGTGCATTCCACTGTCATGGAGAACTGGAAGCGTTTGTCTCTTTGATAGCTTGCATTATTTTTATTTGCTTGGGAAGTAACTCAATTTCGTGCAGTGTTTGTGATAAGTGAGTGCAAAAGAAATGTAAGAGTATTGCTGATTTTGAGTGAGCTGCCTATTAAATAAAGCATTCATAAGCAGAGAGGCAAGAAATAATTAATTTTGCTGATGAGTCTCTTGCCTGCGTGGAGGAATACTGCATTGTTATCTGAGGGGCACAATATACGAGTATAATTTGCAGGTAAGGTTGAAGCAAACTCAGTGGCAAAAGTTCGGAACGGTTGCAAGAAGCTGGGGAAGCTGTTGTCTCTCTTGACACTGAGAGGGCTCTACCTCCTTGCTAAGTAAGCCTTGTATGCAGCATGCGTTAGGAATGAAAACTGGTAGTTAAGGAGGACGACATTCGTAAGAATGATAAGATGGACGAGTAGTGGGTCCTTGAACAACGAGTCAGGAGGATTCTGAAGTGAATGAAGATTTAAGAGGAAAGGTGGGACTTGAAAGCATTAGTGTTGTGATGATAATGCGTAGATCGAGATGTTTTGGATATGTGGAGAGGATACAATAAGACAACTGGGTGCGAATGATGAGAGGGGTGAAAGTAGACGGTAGTGTTGAAAGAGTAAGACGGGAAAATGCTTGGGAAAAAGTCACTGAGTTTAACCTCAGGTTTAAGGGATAGAACAGAGAGGCTGCTAGAGATCGGGGATCGTGAGAGAGCCGCCATTAAGTGGCCAAGGTCTACAATATGTAAGTTGGAGCCTTTCTAAACGAAGTGAAGCGGACCGTAACATTAATTCGTTCGTCATGAGGACATCTTTTTACATTTTCTTCGTGCTATTTCAAAGCGGTTATATTCAACCAAGGAAGAATTTTTCGAAATTAATTGTATGGTACAGCCTTCATTAACATCTACACGATGATGGCGGTTATTCTGTTTTATTTCTGTTATCTCAAGATGACTGTATCTACTTTGTGAAAACCTCTGACAGAGAAGGGATCAGTAACCCTGTCAAACTCCACTATGAAAGGCCTCGCAGAACTACAGTAAAAGCGGTATTGTAAGTAGCAATCAAGGCTTCGTAGCACCCGTTCCTCAGCGATTTATTTTGCATATTAATCTTTCAAGTTGTCTTGCACGCCATTTATATGGTTTTCATAATGACATACTTTGCATTTATAACTCAGACGAGGATACTTATGTGTAATACTCGGAATAAATCATTAAGAAAGCAGTCCTACAAAAGCTAGTGTATCATTATGAATAAAGGCCTATATCATTTCTTTGGGTGATGGTTGAGTAAGTGAAAATGCGTCATATGCCTGAAGGGATTGATCCGTTCCCTATAGTTCTTTCACATTAACATGGCCCAAAGAGTTCTTCTGCAGCTTTGTTCACGTTGCCCAAAGGCGAAAAATACACTGCTACAACTTTGCCTCCTTTCCATAATAGCTGACTCTTTGTGACTGGCATCATATTTTAATGTTAATCTTCATTAAATTTTACAAGTCAGTTGAAGATGGGGGACATAGTAATTTTAATCCAAGTTAAAGTGAGAGGAGTGCAGTAGCGAACTCTCCTAAGCTAAGAAAAATATTTGTTTGCAGCAATAATTCAGCAGAAAATACGTCACCGCATCGACGTGGATGTGCCAGTAATATCAACCTGTTCAGCACGAAGGTGTATTTTATATTTTATTCCTGCAATCATCAGGCACTATGAAGCTATTTACTGCAGGATGTCTGGTACTGAAGGAATCAGAAACCAACGCCGTCAACTCCTCGAAATACGAGGTCTCCATCAACCGACTAAACTCGCCTGCAGGCAGTACGAATAAAATTAAAAAGACATCCTCGTATGAAGTGGTTAAGCATACACTATGATGAAGCATTTCTACTTCATGCTTGCAACAAACAGACAATACATTCAGCTCAGGCAAAAGTTTTCGACCAGAAACAGTAGGGTGTTTCTTTCAATAAGCACTATTCTTGGACACGCTTTATAAGCTAAATAAAATTACCTCACTTCACAAAAAAAAAAAAAAAAAAAAAGTCAACATTTTTCAAAGGGAGTACAAGATGGTCTCCACACAGATACAGTGCACTGACATATTTCTGTACAAACTGCCATGACGATTAAGGTGCAAGCAAAAGTGTAGGACCCCCAGATTTGCATGTTTATATAATTTGACGTACGTGCCAATAAAACCCTTTAGAGGGGAAAAAAGGAGCACTCAAAGATTGCATCACCGGAACACATCAACTGATCTTAGGGCCAAATATTCGACTGTGACCTTGACTTTCGACGGACTTGTCTCAGTCGAATTGTTTCATACTTGCCTATCCATAAACCCTTCGAACAACTTTGGGTCAAATCTGATGAAAGCTGTTTGAGATGACTTTGCCCAGTGACCCTGACCTTCGACTTTTCATTGTGACACTGAACTCTGGCTGATTGATCCCATGATCGAGTAAATGTATGCTAGTATGAACATCAGCTCATCACAAAGTTTACTTTACATCGGATAAAAACTGTTTAAGTTGACCTTAACATGTGACCTTGACCTTTGACCAAATGTTCTAAACAGCAATAGCTGAATCTATTTGGTGTTCCTCAACTCATTACCCAAGCTTAATCTAACTCAGATCAAAACTGTTTTAGTTATTTTGATTACACAGTCACAGGGATCAGACTTTGTCCTGGCCTTGTGACCTTGACTTTTGGTGTTCTCACTATCGATTCCCTTCGTTCTTGCCTGGGCCTTAATATTCTACCTACTTTAGTTCAGATAAAATAAAAAAACTATTTGAGTCGACCTTCCTCAGTCATCTTAGCCTTCAAACTTTTTTGTGAGCTTGACTTTTAACTGTGTTTTTCTCAAAATTGAATTCTTTTATACATGGGCTAAATCAGATTTAATTTTTGTTTTCCTTTTTAAGCTGATCTGGACCTTTAACCCATTGCTCTTAAAAGCAAAAGATTTACTACTTTGCTGACTCTCAAAATTTCCACCAAGTATGGTTGAAATCACATCAAAAGTGCTTTAGTTAATTTGTTTACAGTCACACACACAAGTCGAACTTGACCTTACCGTATGACTTTGGCCTAAGATTGAGTGCTCGCAAAATTGAATGACTTCACTCCTTCTTCACCTCCAATCATTCCTCAAAGTTTGGCCTTATTTGGATACAAAAATTTTAAGCTGATTTTGGTAGGTCGGAGTTTGACTTGGCCAAGTGACGATGAATTTTGATCCTGTGTTTAAAAAAAAATAATAATAATAACGTTTCCGTATGAGAGATCTCTTTACCCTTCCACCAAGTTTGGTTATAATCAGATGTAAAAGCACAACACTTACTCTCGCTCCGCGAGACGAAGCGTAAAAAGAAGAAGAAAAAAGAAAGGAGTACAGGGCTTCTGGGTCTTGACACAAGTGCTGCAAGTTTGAAGCGAATCGGTGAATAAATAAAGGAATAACTCCAAGATGAAGAGGTGCGTGGGAGAAAGAAAAAAAAATGGATGAAAATTCAGCAGCTCTCCATACCCTTGTGAGGAGAGCTAAAGACGTCATCAGACTGATGTAATTAACCCCTATAAACAGATGTCTTCTTTTTTAATTTCGTTCCAGCTGACAGGACACAATACTGTTCAACTTGGGGAAGTCGTCTTGTAGTGAAGATATCAGTGAAGGATACATTTAATCGATCCAATTCAACAAGTCTAACCTAAAATTAATACGATAGTCTAGGAAAAAAAAAAAAAGTCATCGGAGTGACGTTCTTAATCACCCATTCGATGAAACACTGAATAAACAAAAGCAGTCTCTGTTACTTCCTCTTTCAGTTAAAGGCTTTGGAGGGAGGGAGAGAGAGAGAGAGATTAATGATGCCAGTCATCGATAGACTCATCCAAAAAAAAATTAAAAGATCTTGCAGGTCATTAATCCCCTCTCTCTCTCTCTCTCTCTCTCTCTCTCTCTCTCACACACACACACACACACACACACACACACACACACACACACACACACACACACACCTTATACTCTCTCATGTAATTATTCTTAATATACTATACTGACAAAAAGGATAATAATGTGCGAATTAGAAAATAGAGTCGGTACTCTTTTCAAAGGGTTATTCCTTTACCTCGGGTCAGGAATACATTGGCGCAAGGATGACATGCCGGTATTCTCCGAGTCAAAAGTGTCTTTACACCAAGGTTACGTATACCATACTTGGTGTCAAGAGTACATCTTGGCATTAGGTTGACGCCCCCTCGGTAAAATGTAAGCTTATTATCAAACTGAGAAGCCGAATAAGCGTCAGGACTACACCTTAGCTGCAAGATATCTCAGTTGCGCATTGAGGTTCGTTAAGAAGACTCCCTGTTATCTTTTCCTTACTTGCTTACTTCTGTGTACGCCACGGTAAGCTTCTGTTGGGGGGTGTACGTCAACCATGTCTATACTAAGAGGACGTTAACGCCGTACAAGGGAATATAGAGGTGTAATGTGCGAGAAAAGTGGTGCCAGAAGATGTTCCACCCTCAGGTGGTATTTTCACTGGGGCAGAGAGAGAGAGAGAGAGAGTGAAGTGAATGTGTTAAAGCAGTTATGATGTTGTGTAGATGCAGTTTCGACACTGTATATTCCAGCATATCTGAAATGGAGTTGACTCGACCTCTCTCGTTCAGACAATTTATAAATCTCACTTTTTACATCCAGCACCCTTCCTGCGTGCCAAACACCATTACATATTACAACTTCGCGCTAATACTCTCCTTTCAATATAGGATATATACTATTAACTCCCTTATCCTGTGCAGTACTAAAATGGTAGTGATGTGCTGTTTTATGTCATGTCCTTGGGTCTGGTGGAAGAACTGTATATTATGTTTTTAAAATATTCAAAAAACAGAACTTCCAGCTGTTCTCGTCCCCATTATAGGATCGAAATCGTGTCCTTTCTGATGATAGATAAGTTTTCTGTGTGTGTGTGTGTGTGTGTGTGTGTGTGTGTGTGTGTGTGTGTGTGTGTGTGTGTGTGTGTGTGTGTGTGTGTGTGTGTGTGTGTGTGTGTGTGTGTGATCTCAGAATAAACACAGTTAGAATATATTATTACAGTAGTCTATACCGAAACAGTAATATAGTCACATCACTGTACAGGTTGGGTAAATCTGATACACATGTCCGTAGTAATGGAGGATTATATCTGCCTCTCAGTGCAGTTAAGGCGCGAATCATTACCGTCATCTTAATTTCAAGCTCCTCTTCCTTTACGATTTTTCCTCGTACGAATCTTTACTGTTCTCAGGTATTTTCTTCCTTTTTTTTTAAAATCGGTATTAATTGCATCATTTACATAGCTACGGAAAACGTTATTAATCAGCCATGAACAGAGAAATATCAGAGAGAAGATTGTGCAGAGCTTCATTAACCTTGAGAGAGAGAGAGAGAGAGATCTTCAGACGACATTGTGCAAGTTACGGGAGATTGTTCATATTGGAGGGGTAAGATACATGTTTCATCATTCCTGTCACTGGTAAAAGTGGTTTTTAAGAAAAATTAGTCAGTTACAACAAATTCAAATGAAATATACTCCATTATGGTAAGCTACTTAACTGACGAGAATACGACCCATAGTGTCAACAATGGATAGCTCTCTCTAGTATGCCTGTACTCTAAGTCTGCTGATAAGAGAACACTGATGTTCTACTAGGCAGGTCATTATTTGCACCCAGATTCAATGTTTAAGTATATGGCGTGTGAATGTATAAATGATGTGGTTGTCGCAAACAGGTGACTCATTCGGTTCCTACGAGAGTCAAACTTCGGTATTATATTTCCACAAGCTCCACCATTTCCTCTTCTTCAGATCTAGTTGAGCTTTGACCACTGCAGCTACATGAACCGGACGATTTTAGTCAGCGAAACGAAAACCCATGTAGTCAATGCAAGGATGTGATAAAGGATATTTTCCAGCAAGAAGGAGGAAGTCTCCAAGGAGAAGATATGATAATTTATATTGCCTAAGACTACATTTCTTCTATTTCTCACGGCATCTGGAAGCAGGGACATAGCTAGTCCTTGGGAATGGGTGGTCAAGCTTAATCATTGTGTTATTAAAAAAATACTCATTAAAATCCTCGGAGGTACTTCTTACTCAGAGAATACTTTTTAAAATTGTCGGAGGTACTTCCCCGGGTATGCGAGGTGGTCAGGCAAATTTAAGGGTCGCCAGTACCTCCCGGGTCACTTCCCTGGTTATGCCACTGGTTGCAAAGGATATATGAAAATCTGTACTGACCATTAAAAGGGTCAGTTTATTTTAGTAATTATTAGAAGCAATATTAAGTCTAAATTTTCGGACCAGTACTCTAAAACAAATATGACAATATTCTGAAACAAAAAGGAGAAAAATCCACGTTCTTACATCTAGGTACTTAAACAATACCAATTTACAGTGGCATTTAGTTATTGTAAGAGCATAGCTATAATCGCATTCAGCATGAGGGCTACGGCTTACGAAAATATACGGCACAAAACATTCATTTCCAACCGTGTCCTGGATCTGGACATTCTGTTAATAACCCTGACCAAATAATTTTAGCTGGAATTCAGTCTATTAACCACTGGACTGCAAAACACTACCTTAGTATTACATTCAGGTGTAAGTTAGACAGTTGTAAAAAAAAAAAAAAATAAAAAAAAAATAGTCAATTTAAAGATGCAGGTGTATTATTATTTCTAAACTTATCCTCAGTTAAACCTGTAACAACTACGAAACTCACACATAATTCATGTAAAGCGATGCAGCTAGGAGGAACATGAAATGAGGAAAAAGCAAAGAGAAGAAGGCATGAGAAGACGAGGACGAAATGGAGTAAAATGAATAGAAGAATCAAGAGATGAAGACATGTAAATACTAACAAAGAACGAAGAAGGAAAAAGTGCAAGTATGGACATGGAAACAGGAGGTAAGTCGAATGAGAAAAGGAGGAAAAAACGATGAACTGGTGGGAGATCAAAATGGAAAAAGAAAAAAGGCCAAGACTCGAAGACATGGGAAGAATGTGGGAAGAGACAAAACATTCGACCTGTAGCCTTTATATCGTAATTAATTCTTTCAGTACGATGACTTATTCTTCCACCTATATTTGCTTAATTCATGGATTTCTCTACTTAGGTTAGTGGCAATTTTTTTGAAAATATGTGCAGTTTGATGTGGATTGCTACACCACGCACATCACCAAAACTGTATTGTTTATGAGATTATTAAAGTTTCAGCTGACTTCCTTACATCACTGGAAAGCTTATGAAAAAGTAACTGATGTTGCTTAAGTGAAACGCTTCCATTTTTGGCACCATATATATATATATATATATATATATATATATATATACATATATATATATATATATATATATATATATATATATATATATATATATATATATATATATATATATATATATATATATATATATATATATATATACATATAAAGTAAACCTAAAGCGCCAAAATGAGCACCAAAACTTCTACATCGGAAGTTATTTAATCTAAAGTGGAGCTATGCATATAATTGGGAAGCTTACAAAAAATGTTTATGTCAGGTAAGTTAATTTTCTTAAAGTTAATCACCGCAAAGAAGAAAATAACATCCAAGTAGCACCAAGCTGCGCACCACAACTATACTCACTTTTTTTTTTTCTTTTCTATCGAGTCGAAGATGCACTTGACAGGTTGGTGATGATTGGATGAATGCAACATGTACGAATAAAATCGCTGTATTTTAAATAAAATACCAGGTTGACTTTATACACGGGTTTTATTCGCCCCTGTGAAGAATACAACTCTCATGTGTGGGGAGGCTCCCCACATACAGCTCTTCTCAATAGGGTGGAGTCACAGGCTTTTCGTCTCATTAACTCTCCTCCTCTTACTGGCTCCCTTCAACCTCTGTCTCTTCGCCGCACTGTTGCCTCTTTATCTCTTTTCTATCGCTACTTCAATAGTCGTTGGTCCTTTGAACTGTCTGCTTGGATCCCTCCTCCTCTATGACGGGTGCGTAGCACCCGTCTAGCAAACTCTCATCCCTTTTCTGTCCAGCTCCCTAATGCAAGAGTTAACCGTTACTCCCACTCCTTCATTTATACAACAGGTCAACTCTGGAACTGTCTCTCTCTGTATTTCCTACTTCCTATGATCTCCAGTCTTTCAAAAGCAGTATGTCCAGGCATCTCGAAATGAACGGATCTTGAATTTAACTCTTTTTTGTATTGTTTTGTGTTTTTCTCGGAAGGAACGGTTTGCAGGCTCCTGGCCTTTGGCTCCTTCTTTCTTGCATAAAAGAAAAAAAAAGGTAATGTGAATCGAAACTTATTTACTAACTCAAATTTCTCCCTCAGATAAATGTTGCATTCAGCCAGCCATCACCAACCTGTCAAGTGCATCTTCACCTTGAAAAAAAAAAAAAATGAGTATCTCGGCTATTTATAATGCTACAGGGATCCGACGTAAATGGATTCAGAGCTAAATGAACAGTCACAGAAGTTACTTTAGCGTGTTTTCTCAAATTTCCCCAAAATACTGGTTGAGAGAGAGAGAGAGAGAGAGAGAGAGAGAGAGAGAGAGAGAGAGAGAGAGAGAGAGAGACCAAACTGAATACAAAAAGTGAGTCAAGTGAACGAAATGCCATTCTATGGCATGAGTACTGAAAATCCCTAAACTTTTAATTTGCACAGTCTGAAATACGACGGATCATTTCACACTGTGCATTAACGTCAACAATTGGAATGTTTTACTTGTTCTTGCTTTAGCTAAAGTAACAACATCAGAAAGCTTGCCTACTCAAACACGTTCCACATTACATTTCCAGGTGTGGACGCTCATAAAAGCATTAAAAATAAAACACGAGCAGTGTTTTAATCAAATTAATCTCTAGATTATACTACGGCTGTAGATGCCTTCGACAGCATTTCTTCGCGATGAACACCACATTCTTCCATTAATCTCTTGTTACAGCTCACCATCCATGGCAGAGAGATGGCATTTTTAGCTCTGGATAAAATGGACAGAGCATGGTGGTTGTCCCTGGCAGGAGCGAGGAGGAAAAATTTAATTCTAGTTACCTTTGGTTGCCACGGTTTTCAATCGCCAATTTTAAATCGCATCAGTCGTTTCGCCATGAAAATAATTGATTTACATAACTTATTTCCATTTTTTTTTTACATTTCTTTATTTTCACACAAACATTATGATATATATATATATATATATATATATATATATATATATATATATATATATATATATATATATATATATAATTATAATTATAATTATTTTATTAATTATTATCTATAAATTTTCTTACATACTTTACCCTTAATGGCAGTCTTATGATAAAATTATCCAAATATCTGCAATTTGGAATGTATGCTCATATTGACAGTAATTTTAGAGTGCATGTAGAATTAACAAGTAGCAAATTTATTGTTATAAACTTTTGCTCGTTCCCAAATTGAAAAGTTGGCATTTTCATGCTCCAAATATTACCCCAAAAGGAAAATACAAACATTCTTCGTCCTATTTCAATTTATTTTTATGCACAGGGTTGGAACTGCATTATGTTGTCATGATAACATTAATGAATCAATCAAGATAGGGCAAACGCCACAGGGCGCATAGCCTCACTCACCCTCCGATTCCACCCACGCAGGTCCTTCTGTGCAACCCTTCAGGCAGCGACTCTTCCTCCGCTAAGTATTTCCTGACAGGAGTGATTGACCAGCTCCAGCCATGAGTTACGTGGCCCTCCCCTTGGCCTCCTCCACCCTTGGTTAACTAGTTCAGAGATCACACTGTGAGAAGGATCAGCTTCAAGAATGTGGGCCACGTACCCATGGAGCTGGAGCTGGCGTTGACGTATTATATGGGTAATAGGCTTCAGTTCAGTCTCACGGAGTACTCGCTTGTTACACACCCAGTTGGACCGGTGATATCCCATGATCCTGCAAAGACACTTAGTACCAAAGGAGTCAGTTTGCCACCTCAAGTCACTGTTTAGTGTCCATATCTCACAGACATTAAAGTAAAACAAGAAGCACCAGTGCCCTGAAGATGGGAACTTTCATCCTTCTACACAAATAATGACAGCGACAAATACCCGAAATGAATGAATCCATAACCCCGTAGGCCACAGCAATGTGACGAGAGATCTCACACTGTGATCAACCGTTGTTATGGACCACATTAACAAGATAAGTGGATCTTTCAAGGACTCCTATATCCTCACCACATGCTTGGACAGACTGAACTGCTTCATCCTGCAAGCCACCAAATGCCTGGACCTTGGTCTTGGCCCTAGAGACCTTTAATCCCAGTTGCTTCGCATTCTCATGAAATTCCTCAAGGGCGCTCAGTAGTGTCTGTAGCAACTCCGCTAGAATAACTGAATCATCTGCAAAGTCAAGGTTGGTAACCATGAAATTGCCAATGGATACCTCACAATGGCTTCAACTCACAGCCCGATCCAGTACCCAATCCACACATGTGTTGAAAAGTGTGGGGGCAAGGAGACATCCCTGTCTTACGACAGAACTTACTGGGAAGAAGTCAGATGTTTCCCTTCTCCCACACACACACTTGACAGTACTCTCAGTGTTTGAGTAAGCCAGTAATCAGTCGGATTACCCCTGCAGGGATCCCACAGAGCCATAGGAGTTCCCATAATACCTTCCAATTCACTTAGTCAAACACCATGAGATCCACAAAGGCTGCAAGCAGACCTTGTCGAGAGTCAAGACGACATTCCGCAAGATATCATATTGCTAGGATACGGTCAACAGTTGATTTCTTGAGGGTGAACATGGATGGCTCAGACTTTTGAAGCTTTAACAAATAGTCCCGAATACTCATCAGGAGAATGTGAGCAAGACCTTTGCCCGACACACTGAGCACTGTAATACCACGGTAGTTACTACAGTCACACTGGCCTCCTTTTCCTTTCTAGATAAGAGTGACCAAACCTTTGGGCCACTCAGGTGGAATGATACGAGTCTGCCTTACGGCTTCTATGACTGAATGTAACCTCCTGGTCATGGCCTCGCCCCGGGCTTTGATCATTTCTGCTGGGATGTCACAAACACCAGCTGCTCTACCACTTTTCAACCTATCCATTGCCTTCTTGAATTCATCAAGAGAAGGCAAGGCGTCGTGAACTGATGGGACAGCAGTCAATGGTTGTACACCAGCCAACGGAAACTCTCCAATAAGAGGTTCAGACACATACAGCTGCTCAAAGTACTCAGCCCAACTAGCTCTATACTCACTTTTCTGAGACATGCGGCATTCATCTGCAGACCGAACAGAGATAACCTAAGAGATGGGTGTGGAAAGGAGCTTCTTCAAGGCTCGGGTAGGTGGGTCGAAGGTCATTTACATGAAAACTGCCTTTCACCTCCCCAGCAAATTCCCTGACATACCTCTCCTTGTCCCTTCTCAGTGAAACTTGTGCCAATCGAGACAAAAGAAGGTGCTGTTCCCGATCCCCAGCCTGTCTGAAGGCCCTGCTCTCTTCAATCGAGGTCAGCGTCCCCCGTGAGATGAATCCCCCCCTAAATCTCACGAGGTCTCCAACACACTCCTCAGTTGCTCCCAAGGTAGCATGCTTAAAGGTATCCCATCATTCTACAGGATCCTCCACAGTACTGAGCACTTCAAACCGATTTGAGACTGCCACTGCATACTCATATGCACACTCCTCATCCCTAAGTTTCTCAATATGAAACCTTTTCTGGTGGCATCTTGAGAATCTTTCAGTTTTGATTTGTAGCCTTAGATTAACACCAACTACTCTGTGATCAGTAGCAAAGACCTCTGCACTTCTGAAAACCCTTCAGTTCTGAGGTTCCTCCAGCGAGTACTGACAAGAATGTGATCAATCTCCTCAGCTACTCCTCCAGTAATGGGATACCAAGTCTAGCAGTGAAGATTTGGCCACTGGAACCAAGATCCAGCAATTCTTAACCTAAAGGGTATTGTGAAATCCAGAACGTAAAAACTACTGGAATTCGTGGTTCCAGAGCCATGGGGACCTACACAATCCCTGAAGCCCTCCCTGTCATTACCAGTAACTGCATTATAGTTGCCCAAGCCAGGAGTGTATTCCACGAGGGGAGCTTCCACGACAAAGTCAAATTGGTGCAGAATAGTTCTTTCTTTTCAAAATCACTTATCTCATTTGGAGAGTACACTGCAATAAGAGAGATGAAGCCCAAGGAGCACTTCAGTCTCACCAGCATTATTTGCTCATCAGCCCGAGTCACCTTGTTGATGCAAGAGACAAATTAGGCAGAAGTTGCCACAGTAACATCCCTAAGAGGGATATCATCATCACTGGCAAACCAGTAGTATGTGTAACTATCACTACTGATCTCACCATGGCCGGGCTGCCTCATTTCAGTGTGCAGCTATGATGGCCCCCAGTCACCCCAACACTCGTGACAACAGAGGCAACTGAAAGGCTTAGAACACTCCAAGCCCTCACCTACAGTGCTTCACAAAGGTTAAGCCGGCACTTGGAGCCTCGCACTCTCGCGTCGTCTGCACCACCATGACGTGAATAGAAAAGGAGGGTCTAGGCTAGGGGGTCCCACCCAACATCCAGTTGCTGGGGTCCCGTTGGCTTTACCCAGCAACTGTCATGATGGGCGCCAGCATGACAGGGCCCAAAGGAGCCTGCCACGCCGGCACCCGAGGACGGGCCCCCGGCCCCCGGCAATACTGGGTCAGGGTCTGGCAACAAGTACTGACCCCTATCCCTCTTCCTTCTCTTGATATGAACTTAGTTGTTTTTTTACAAGGAGGGAACACAAACCCAACCCCAACCTCCGAAGGCAGGAGAAGGCTCACCACAAGCCAATGGCCGGGGGGGGGGGGGAATCCTTGACTTTATTTCATAACGTTCTGTATATTAAACACTTAACACTCTTGAAATACCAAAATTGCAACTCACAACAATCCTATTTGCCACATCTTTCATCACGCATTTTACCTTTGGTGGAAGGAATCAATGCACCTTTTATGTAGTCTTTTTTCACATTTCGCGTACTTCTGCCATGTGTTCTTCATGCACAGAGTGCATCTATCTTGAGAACATGTCACCAGAAAGTGACTGACTCCATTATATCTCACTGTTTTGGCTGGGGGTGCCGATGGTCCTCCAAGTCTCTTCCTCATCTCTTCAACTGTTATCATGCCTCGTGCTATTTCTCTCCTGAACTGAAGGTGTGTTGTAGCTACAGATGGATCAATATGTTGGTGGAATCCTAATGGCAACAACTACTGCCATGTTCAGTATGTTTGAAAAAAATGGTCCAACACTACTTCTTTGAACGTAGTCCTGATCTGTAGGATACGAACATTCTGTCACAGACATCAGTGCCTCCCACTCCTTTACTGTACATCTTGAAGATATAACTGGGAGACGAGCTTGTAGCTTTCTTTTTTCACACGCCATTCTGCTGTCTGAAGTGAATTCACGTCATAACAGTTACTAGCAACAGTTACAGCAGAGTTGTCATTCCACTTCATACACACTACAATATCATCTGACCTGGTGTCAAAATATCCTCGCTCACTCTTTTCAACGTCATTCTTTGTTGGAAGAGGACAGCTTCCTGTTCTGTTCTCAGGAATGGTTCCATAGGCTCGAATATCCTTTTGAGCCAATTCTGTCAGTAGTATGAGGCTTGTGGGAAAAAAAAATCAAGGATCACAACATCTTGGTAGCCCTGTCAACTGGTTGCAATATTTAACTGACCACACGGGATTCCAGAGATGACTTACTGTCACCCTCTTTACCACAGTAGATAGAGAAGTTGTATGGATAGCCATTTGCATTGCACAGCATCCACATTTTGCATCCAAAACTGTGAGTTTCCAATGTCAGCAGACTCTTGGGATTTGCTTCTGTGGATGGGTGAATAAAAAATATGTTGTAATACTGAAGGCAGGGCCATTGAGCCGATATTTCTTGGGAAAGTCCAGTAGCAGAAAGTATCTGTTTGTATCAGCTTGTAAGGCAGTGATGTAGTAGTAGACATTAATCCTGCTTATTCCTGTATGAACATGAGTAAATTCTATTGGCCAACATGCCAACGTTCCCATTTGGGGAACATCAAAAATATATTACTCTATCTTTCCGAAGTTATGCTCATTCATTCTATTGATGATTTTAAGTGGGATAACACGTCCTATGGGAGTAATCAATATACATATTTGCTGAATACAGACTAAAGATTTTAGTAAGAAATAATTCAAGAACAAAAATACTTAGAATGGTAAAAAAAATCATTAAAAGTAGGCAAGCAAAAAGAGGCATTAAAGCTGATAGAAAAATAATCATTTCAATATATACGATAAACCAATAAGTTATTTTTGCACTAAAAGCAAAAAGTCATCATAAAACTGATTTTAAATTAATATTTATCTTAATATTCCCCAAATAGCAACGCTGGCACTTTAAAGGTTAATTTTGACGATCACAGTCAAGCAAAGTAGTCTAGGGACTTATTGATCCGTGTAATAACTTCTGTCACTTATTACCAAAAATAGGATCCCAAGTTTTTACAGTCACTAATGAAGACTACAATGTGCATCAATTGGGACAATATTCATCCCTGGCTGTGTGGTCGACTGAAGAAACGGAGAAAAAAATAGTAACCCACTGCAGTAATATTCTCATAATCGGAATAGCTCTTGTGTTTTATTTCCAATAAATCCTGACTTTCAAATTCAGCAGAGAGTATTTCACAAGTACCTGAGTGTTTCTACCGTCACCCTTGATTCATGACCGGGAAGACTTGAATATTTATTTCCAGTAGATGTTAAGCGATTTTATAAAAGCTAAGAGTGAATCAAAAGAGCAAGAAAGCATTAAGGCGTTAATGGAGTAAATAAGCTGCGTTGTTTTAAATAATCTGATGCCAACATTTTCATTAATCTTGTCGAATAAATAATGAAACGTCTATTCCACGGAGGTTGTGTGATCAATGAGAGAGAGAGAGAGAGAGAGAGAGAGAATTATATATATATATATATATATATATATATATATATATATATATATATATATATATATATATATATATATATATATGTATGTGTGTGTGTGTGTGTGTGTGTGTGTGTGTGTGTGTAGTATGAAAATTTTTCCAAACACACTCCATTAACGTTTGTGAAAATTGTGCTAAGATTTACACAAACTTTGCTTGGGCCTTGCATGTCATTTGGATACATTAAACCACTCAGCCGCAGGCAAAATATACATGATAAAAGTTCCATTACGTCTTTTCAAGTGGGAAGTTTGGGAGTGTCAGTGAAGACCTTAGTGTTGCAGTGATATAAAATAATGTTGTGACAGCATTTTATAACATTTTTCTTCTGTCTGTGTGTTCCTTTGATTATGAGCAAGTGGAAAATGTCTAGAGTATACGTAGTTTAATAATAATAATAATAATAATATTATTATTATTATTAATTGTTTTCGCTCGCTTCGCTCACTCGAACATCAAATTGAGTCACAGTTTGGACCCCGACATATGTATCCGAGCGAAAGATTTGTCGCATCAGCAAGAAATGGGGGAATGGGTTGGGAGGAAAACTCTGTTGTACAGCAGCGAACTTGTTTGGATATCTCAGCCAGTTTTGAAGTTACAAGAAAGATAGACACCAATTTGGAAATCACATAAAAATCCTCAATTATTTTCATTTCATAGACAACCCGTCATTCCCAACAGTTTTTCCGCAAATCGAGGAAACTATTTTTATAAGGCAGTTTAGCATAAGAGCCAACTGCGCAAGAAGTAACGGTCTAAAGTTGCATGGGTAGCGCAACAGTATTTTTCGACGATTGCTGAGAGCAACTAGGTTTTGACTTTTCAAAACAAATAATACCTTCTGTTTGGCTTTTATTTTTTTGGGGAAATTTTTGACTGAATCCAAGTCAAACTAATACAATACCCTGATCGACGAAAGAAACTGAATTTCTAATTCTGATTTCAATCGGAGCGCACCGAGAGATTTGGTGAAAGTAATTTTTGTGAGTGAGCAAAAGGCAAAGTCATTATTCACCTGCTAGGTTCCAAGCCCAAGACCTAAAATTAATACAAGAGAAGTATAGGTTTTAGGAAGTGTAAGGGAATATTTTTGGTGTAATCTAATAAGTTCTTTTTAGTATTTTCAGGTCAGGAAATCAGAGGAAGATGATGAGCCACATGAGACAATATTCAGCACTGCCTGACCTGCTCGCTCGCTCGAACACGTTCCACACTTTCAGTGTGGACGCCTATTACATGTTAATAGTAATAAAAATTATTATTATTATTATTTAAGTGATTTTCGCAGCAGGTTCCATGAATCATTCTCTCTCTCTCTCAGAAGTGAAAGATGTGCATCAGTCTTTTGGATTTTTTTTTTTTTTTTTTTTCGTGTCCGACTCTGGGCAAAGGCTTCAGGGCCTATTTCTCGGGGGCAGTGACCTATCCCAAGGCCCAGTAGTCCTCCTACACCTCCACATGTCATCACTTCGGCGCTAACACCCACCATCCATATTGAATACATGCTACGGCTGTCTCGTACAGGACTGGTGTATTGGTATTAGCGTGGGTATTTTTACGACATGTCGGCGGGTCATCTGGTAGATCAGGAAAGTCTGCTTTTTTTAAGGCATTCAAATCCATAAACTGTTCCCTGCCCCAGCCGGGATTCGATCCTGGGTCCGTTAGGATTGCAGGCGGTAGGCCGCCTCTCTACCGATTCAGCCACCGCCTCTCCATTGTACTTCGCCTAAAGTCTGACTATATTTTAACTCCGCTCAAAAATGGTCAGGTCACCAAAATGCTGGAGTTGTTGTTGTTGTTTAAATATTCTCCCCACAGCATGGTGGGGAACGGGCAAACAAAGAGCCCGTCAGAGATAGGCGAAAATAGCTCCTAAAAAGGAGCAAAGCAGGGACGAAGACTGGCAGACAGGGCAAGGGCGGCAGAGGAAGGGAACGAGGCGATGGTAGAAGCAGCCCGATGATCGACGAGGCGAGGGGAAGAGCGGTAGACAGGACGGCGCCGATGGAGAGGGCGCCGGCATGCTCAGGTGGTTGCCCCAAACGACTCGGTGATGGTTCGCGGCCGGCTGCTCTGATGTTAACAGAGGGCAGAGAGGGACGAGAGAGCGATAGACAAAACGGCGCCGATGGTAAGGGCGCCGAAGCTCAGGTCGAAGTCCCGAACTCTGCCCTCAACCCCCATCTGACTCGCTCCAGCTCTCCACAGCAGCAGGTGGAAGCGTGGAGGGTAGGCCCAGTCCTGGTGGACACGAAGGGCACAACCCCGGTCAAGGTAGTGGAGGAGGAATGGCGGTCGGCCATGGAAAGGGCGGACGGCCTACATCTCCTGGTGGGCTGACCAGGGCACTCCCGAAGGTGGAGAGGACAGGCCCACCCCTTGGCTGGTGCGGCTGCTGTGGAGAGCTGGTCCCGCCGGGAACAGCGGTGGAGGTGTTGCCTCGGCGAGAGGTGGACTGCGAGTGAATGCTGGAGAAAAAAATCACGATGTACGATTAGGCCAAAAGAAAAAGAACTTCGGTTTTTATTTCAGCTTATGACGTACAATGTTATACGATGTAAGGAAACGCCGAAGTCAAAATACTAAATTCAAACATACACAATCACACAAGTGTAAATAATGTAGTGAATATAGACAGAAGCCTTTCTGAGAATGGGCTTGTAGAGAGAAGGATGCTTTGTTGGCTGTTGTGATGTTGGTACGAGGGATGCGAGAGAAGGATGTAAAAATATTTGATTCCTGTGATTATTGGGTCTTTCCTTCTTTATGTCTAGTGTATTTATCTGTTAGTCTACTTGTTTATCTATCTATCTCTGACACACACACACACACACACACACACACACACACACACACATCGGTGTATATATATATATATATATATATATATATATATATATATATATATATATATATATATATATATATATATATATAGCCTTACACCGCATCATGTGAGGATAAATATGACAAACAGACCGCCAGGCGCTTCTGTCCTTACCCACTCTTACATATTCTTCCAGTTACAGCTTACCCTAGAGCTCCCTCTCCTCTTATTCATCCCACAAACATCCACACTCATGATCAATCTCTCACTCTGTAGTAGTAGTAGTAGCAGTAGTAGTTGTTCCCTAGGCAGTCTGGCCGAACAGCCCCGAGTCCCTTAGGCAGGCCATGGCAGAGACCGGGCTTTCCCACAGAGCTCTCGAAGAGCGTATGTAATGTTGCTGGCGTAGGTGATTGTGTGCAATGCAGTCTTTCTTAATGCTTAATAGTATGGGGTGCTGTGTTGCATCCTGGACAGGCATCAGCGACGGAGTCATCCAGCCTCTTTGGTAGCTTAAGAGGGATGGATTGTGCCCACATCTCAGCCTGGCTAGGTGGACCCTGTCCTCACGAAGGAGATAGGATTCAGAAGGGTGGATGTCAGGAGGCCTTGCATGCAGCTGTGTTGTCTTTAAGTGACTAAATGGATCGGCGAGCGATCTGAGTGTGGATATGCTTCTAGAAGCTGGTCTGAGGCGAGGGAGTAGAGATGACAGTATTTGTGTATGGTATCGTGTGCTGGGTGTTGTTATGATGTTCCTTGGTGTGGGTGGATGTGCTTCTCTCACTCTATATTCCCTCCTCGGTGATCGAACCACCTGAGAGTCTTGCAATTTACATTTTCACACCATTAGCATTTTCATCATCTCCCTCATAAATCTTTCTGTTTCTTTATCAGTCCCTCCACGTCACGTCACAGTGTGCAAGGTAAAAATAACGGGAGTATGGGTGAAGAAAGGTGAAAGGGATACACGAGTGAAATTAGTGAAAAATAAAACTGGGCTAGGTAAGTATAGGCAACATATGCAGGGGAATTTGTCACTGACTATAATGTATTATAGGTTTAGATCAGCTGTTCTTAACCTGGAGGTAATTGCCCCGAAAGGGGTAACTTTACCTTTTCAAGGGGGTAAAACTTTGCTTGACGATTTTTTTTTTTTTTTTTTTTTTTTGTGTGACAGTAAAATAGATTATCATGAGCAGGATCTGGCTACATTCTGGATAAAGCTTGTAAAGAATGCATCATTCTATCACAGTGAGCATACAGGATCCTGATGCCTTTTGCAACTACATACCATTGTGCAGTGGGCTTTGCTATCATGAAAAAAAAAGGCCAAAAATAGGATGCTTATTGACTATGACATGCGATGCGTCTTGCCTGTAACTGTGCCATGCATAAAAAACTGATTAAAGAAATAGAGTTTTACCCATTAACTAGTAGTCTAACCAAGTGTATGTTCTACTTAAAATAAATAATTTAATGTTGTTGAAAACCTTATACTGACTTCATTCTATAGCTTGTATTATCGCTTGAAAATACATTATCAATACCATTATGTATTTCTACTCTCTCTCCCGGTTTAAGTAGGATGGGGTAGTAACAGACTGGCTTAGTGTGCCAAAGGGTAACAGCAGCAAAAGGTTAAGAACCACTGATATGATAGTGTGCGTTGGGCGTAAAAAAGTTTAGTTAGGGATGTCAATACTGCATCTTGCTTTGCATTGGAAGAGAAAGGAAAACGTGTCTGGGGAAGAATGCAAGAAAAGAATCAGGAGTTAAGACAGAATATGCAACTGTTAGATTTGGAAATTTTGTGTGGGACATACAAAGGGTACTTAAGCAGGAATGTCAAATGTGTGTGTGGTGTTGTGCTGGAAGAGAAAGGAGATCATGGATGAAGGTGGATGCAAGAAAATTATTCATGTGAAGTTGGATTATACTGAGAGTAGCAATCTCATATGACCCACATGGCGTGGGTTAAGGCGCTGCAGACGGGCGTGATCCATAAGAGTTCCATTTCAAGGAGTGGTTGGGGTTCATTGCTCTCTGTTCAGGGAAGAGTGGCTGGTCACCCTCTCCATCAATGTCTTGACTAGCCTCGGGGCCAACGCTCTTGTTGTTGACATTCCTTCATATGATGATGATGATGACGAAGAACATGCGTCTAAAAAAGTAAATGGAGAACATTGGAAGAAGAGTAAAATAATATAGACTTTTCAAAAGAAAAAAAAAACTGTTCAGGGAAAGAGTTACGAATGAGCTATGGAAGTGCAGGAAATTTATGTCTACTCGTATGTGGTAGAAACTGAGACTGAAAGGAATTAAAATGGACAAATGGTATCGAATGGCAAGGAAGACAGAAAATCGCTGAATGGGAATGGTAAGGGACGAGTAGTGGAAAACATGACTGGGTTGCGTGCACAACAAGAGCCTCTGATGGCAGAAGTGATGAGAACAGTGAAAAGGCTGATGAAAGGGAAGGCAGCGGGTGTTAATGAAGGTACTGTATATGTAAAAATAATATAATGTTGAGGAAAGGGATGATGTATTGGTGTGAAGTATGACAAAAGGCTTGAATTAGTTGAGCTTGACAGAGAGGATGGATAAAGGATATAATTGTATCCTTGAAAATAAGAAACAGTGACTAAAGTGACAGCAGACGTAATGATTATTGTGGCTTTTGCAGTGTTTGGCAATATTTGAATAACATAGCTCTCGATCGAGTCTGTCATAAATCTCTAATTTCTAAATTGCCCTCTTAAGGATTCTTTCCCCATATTTATGCCTTTATCTTTAGCTTCCTTTCAGGTCGCTCTATAGCTGGTGCTGTAGACGTCCACCGCTCTTCTAGAGCTGTCAAAAATGGTGGTCGTCAGGGTTCTGTCATGTCACGAACCCTCTTCCTTTTGCTCATCAGTGACCTAAGCTGTAGGCTACATCTGACCCTACCACGCACATGCTGATGGCTCCACCCGTCACCTTTTCATCCGCTTCACACAGCGTCCATCACGGGAGTTACTTTAACAAATACTGAGTGAGGTTATGGCGCAACTAATTTGTGACCTGGCTCGTTATCTGTCATTGAGGTAAAAGGAACCTCGTTCTTAATGCATGCATAACCCAGTTCCTACATTTCTCGACCCCGCAAATCTTCCAAAGGTACAGTCAGGGAAAGTTCCGCGTTACCCACTGATCGGAGCATTGGTGGTCGGCGTATAGTCACGAAGCAGCAGCCAGACCCACTTGTCTGGTAACGGTGAGTGGGAGGGAGGGTAGCCGGGGGTGAGAGGGTTTGGAGAGTTGCTCATGTCACAGTATCAATCCATGTTTACTGTGAAAAGTATGCTTCCTTGCCTTAGTTTTGTAATGTTCGATAGGAATGATAGTTACAGAGACCGATCTTAAAGTTAGGACTTCCCAAGTCATTCTGTCCAAAGGAAAACGAAAAACCTGTTAATCGCTCATATAGGTTATTATTATTATTATTATTATTATTATCATTATTATTATTATTATTATTATTATTATTATTATTACACACTACCTTAGACTCTAAGTTCGAGATGAATAATTACCAAAATAACACTGGAAATGTTTGCAGGCGGATGTTTACAGCGGGATGACAAAGGATAAATACTGTAAATACATTTATAAGAATTTACATATAGATAGATAGATAGATAATATAGGTTTGGTTTTCGAGTCAACACATAAGATAAATATATGTTATATCGTTACGAATATCTCCTGGGGAAACGTCTCATGTTATAGTCGAGAGGGAGTGAAAGCATTCAAACCTCTGTCCGAACCCAGCAAACTTCCATAACTTTCCTGACACCACTAAGTCGACCGACATCTACGTAATCTTTTCCATCAAATTCTAGCATTATTTTGTCATCTACCCTTACTAAAGTACCGGTAACTCAAACACATCGTCCAAGTCATACATTGCTGACCTACACATGATTCCCAATCTATCATTAAACCCTCCTCTGCCCCCAGTCCCCCGCCTCCCCCTCCTTCACACTCACAGTTACCAGACATGTGAGGTCTGGCTGCCGCTTCACATTCACCTGTCTCACACCAGTGCTTCGGGAGGTGGGTAATGTGGAACTTTCCCCGACTGTACATCCCTTATTATTTAGAAACATCCACCTTACTCCTACATCATCTCTGAACATTCTTGGGGTTTCATTTTCTCAAATTTAATCATGGAGAAATCATAATTATTACCTCATCTTCAAAATATGCTTCCAATAGATTAGGTGTTCTAAACCGACTACTTGCCTTCCTTACCTCTGCATTGCTGTTGACTCTGTACAGGGGTTTTATTTGCCCCCTGTGTCGATACAACTCAACTGTGGGGGGGCTTTCCACATGCAGATCTTCTCAACAGAGTGGAGTTAAAGGCGTTTCATCTAATTATCACTCCTTCCCTGACTCACTCCATTCAACCTCTGTCACTTGGCCACACTGTTGCATCTTTAGTCTATTCTATCACCACTTCAGTAGTCACTACTCTTCTATAGTGTCTGCTTGCATCCCCCTTCCTTTATGGCCGGTACATTGCATCTGTCTAGCAGCAAACTCTCACCCAATTTCTAATCAAATCTCTAATACAAGCGTTAACCAATACTCCCAGTGTTTCATGTATGCAACAGGTGACCTATAGAGGTGTCTTCCTCTGTCCGTGTTTCCCTCTGACCCCAGTCTTTTAAACGCAATGTGTCCAGACATCTCGAAATGAACGATCTTGAATATAGCCCTCATATATTTCCTAGGAGGGAACAATCTTGCTGGCTTCTGGCCTTTTGTTCCTTCTTTCTTGCATAAAAAAGTAAGGCCGACAATAATGAAAACATGTGCGAAGCACTGAAACCTCTTAATTGCATTGATGCGTCTGGAGAAGTGCGTGTGACGGGGTCAACAGGGTGGTTTATGGAATGTGTTATTTACTTATAGTTAAACTTAAAAAAAAAAAAAAACTGTTCAGTACTGCGATGAGTTTTGATGATGAGTTTTTTATGATTGTAAGTGCTTTACTATCAGTCCTGGGGAAAGACGAGGATTTGAGAGTCCCTGTGACTGTTCAATATGCATATAAGTGGAGTTATAAAAGAGGTTATGGCATGAACTGTGGAGACATGAGTGAAGCTTGTCATAACTGGTGATGTCTGGAGTCTAAACTGATAGGTTGATGTTTATACACTTGAAATGGAACTTCGTTGTTTAGTCATCGGTTTTCTAAATGTCTGTGAGTGAAGAGGTCTGGCAGTCAATGTGTGTATGAAAGACGCTCTAGTTTTTAAGAGGGAAGGTTATGCGGTTAATCAAAATAACGTATATATGAACGGAGAGAGACTTTGACTGGTGAAACAGTTTAAGAATCTTGATAAAAAGACAAAGAAGAAACCAAAATGTGGAAATGAAGATCACAGTGACTGGGTGAAATAAAGTGGTTGGTGTTATGAAAGCCCTGGTGCTGTGAAGATGACTAAATACCGAGGCTGCATCATAACTAAAGGAAGCTGCCCACATTACAGTATGGTTTGAGAAGGTTATCGCAAGAATTTCTAATAATCAAGATACAGATGACAACCTCAACGTCCCCTTTTTTTTTTTTTTTTTTTTTTTTTCCATTCCTAAGAGATTTCACTCACCACATGCGAATTTTCGGACGTTAAAAGTTTCAAATAATCTTCATTAACCCTATCACTACTTGCCGTATCTCAGAAGCGGAATATACTCACCTGGTAGTGGTAAGAACATTACATGAAACTTAAAACTTTATTTCCTAACTGAAGATGAAAATTAAAAGATAATGTATGTGTGGATATGCTGATGACAAGAATCGCACTCTTTCTAAGCAATCAAACTGGCGCATAACTGATCTAACTTAACAATGCAGTCAACGTAATATAATACTTTCATTATGAGCCTTTATTTTATTTATTTTTTATGTACATTATGAGGTACATGAGAACATATAATGGTTGAATGATAAGTGAACAAATATATGGCAAATTTGAAAGAACATATCATTCATAATTCATATCTGGTGCTTTAATTTTCCTTTTTCTGTACCCAATCCATTCTAGGAATCTGTGTGAAATACGGTGTGACGACGACAACGACGGTAATGATAATGACGATACTTTTGAGTCTGAGGTTAAATCTATATCCCTGGTCCTTTCACTTTGAGTTATTTTCCGTGCTGCAGTTTCATATCACTTGTTTGCTGTTTTTATGTTCTCCATTATTCTTCCTGACTACCTGGAGGCCGTAGGGTGAGGTGTGTGCTCTGTCTCCGTCTCACTCCTTCGCTCCTGTCCTCTCTCTGCCTCTTCGTAGATGCGAGAAAAGTAGAAGAAAAACTCAACAGCTAATATTTCCACACAAAGGAAAACCAGAATAAAACTTAGTAGACATAAAGCCTACTGAGCAACCTAAGACGGTGAAAATTCCGAATCAGTGAAGCCCTATGTTGATTTCAAGATGGATCGCGAGGAAATCTTAACTCTTATTGACAACAAACGTAAGTTATTCAATGATGCTATTGATAGACTGCAGAAGAACTTCACGAAAATCCAAGAAGATCATGAGAGGAAAATATATGATATCACAAAAAGTCTGGAGTTCACTCAAGCCAAACTTGACGAAACAACATGCAAACTGAATGAAGCAAACAATGATAAAAAGATTGTTTAGCAAAGCTTCACTACCTTGCTGAGGAGAACCAAGAGCTTCGCAACAAGCTGTCCCAGCATGAAGACAGAATCGATTATCTTGATGACCAAGAACGCCGAAATAACCAGCGTTTTTCTGGTGTACCTGAAGAACCTGGAGAAAACTGGGAAGAATGCCAGTATAAAGTGACAAAGATACCGCAGGATAAGTTAAATATGTACCCGACCTTTGAAAGAGCTCATCTTGTGGGAAAGCGCAATGATCGTCCTCGAGACATTGTAGCGAGGTTCACCAGTTTTCCTGACCGCGAAAAGGCCCTTCGGAACCGAAACAGACTTAAAGGAACTCAAGTTTACATTAATGAGGATTTTTGCCCTGGAACTTGGGAAGTACGACGAAAACAAATGGATGTGTTTCGTGAAGATAAAAGAAGCTGGAAACAAGCTTTTTTTAGTTACCGCACTCTAGTAGTCCGGTGTCGTATGCACGGAGTGACTTATGCTGAAAGTTACCGTTCCGCTCAGTGCGCATGCGCCGAGTGGCCGTTTAGCTTCTATATTGAAAGTATCTGCATGTTATCTCAAATTTTGTGCCATTTATGAACAACATTGTATGAAATACATGTGTCAGGAAGATAGCTGGATGTTTTATCGACCTCTTGGTAACTATAGGTCGATATATGGATATATATATATATATATATATATATATATATATATATATATATATATATATATATATATATATATATATATATATATATATATATATGGATATATATATAAATTAAGATATAGATGTATGTTCCCGGCAGATTGTGAAATTAGTCATTTCGTGAATTAAAATTATTTTAATTTAGGTTTATTTAGGTTAGGTTGATCGAGAATAAGGTTAGGTTAAGGTTAGGTTAGGTTAATTTAGGCTTAGTAGAGAAGGGAATGGTAACTTCCAGCATAGTCACTCCGTGCATATGACACCGGGATCGTCCAACGAGTGAGAATGGTGGGGCGAGTGGTGGTGATGTGGTGGCTGGGGCTGCTGCACGCGAGTTACCACACAAGTCACCTGATACCAGCCTGCCTCCCCTGGAATCATGCACTCCGCCAGCATCTCCTTTCTGTGCACCGCAGCAGCTTGATCCATGTGGTGGAGCAGTCGGGAGGGACAGTAGGGTGACTTGGGTGGATGTGGTGTGTTCGTCCCCGGCCCCCAGTGGCGCTGTGGGCCCCCTTACACAGCCTGGGCCCCCCATTCGACCTGGTAGGGATGTGACTCGGAGGGACAGGAAGCAGACAACGTTCTACAAACCAGGTTAAATAAAGATCAGCGTGCTAGGAGGGTACATAATAGCCGCGTTTTTGTCGTCCAAGCTGAGGGATTGGATTCGAAGCCATCTTCGGTAAAACCAAGCTGCGCTGTTTTTGTCGGCCAAAGTGATACGAAGCCGGCCCAAGCGTTTGTCATCAAAACCAAGACCGTCTTCGTATCCCACCCAAGCGTGGTCAGGAGCAGTCTTCGTGTAGCTTGGGGAGAGTGAGATTGGCCAGCAAGAACACATAAATGATAAATATCCTGAAATTAGCATTATGTACATAAAATTAGGGTGCAGGTGGCTAATATTAACGACATATAGAGCCAGTTCAGCACAAATAACGGCTACATGTAAGTTGCACATTCGTCCGGAGATCGTCTTCGGCGAACCCCTCTGTTTACTTTGCGATTGGCACGTAATTTTTCGGTTCTACGTATCCTGGACTGTTTTTGCGGACAAAAACCAAGCGCCCCAAGACGTGCTTCGAATCCCAAGCTCCAGCTTGGACGACAAAAACACGCCTTATGAGTGAATTAATTCCCTATGATGAATACGGATTTTTGTTTTCCATTTTCTGAATTGGATGATAAGTCTTTTATTAACTTTAAATGATAAGACATATTCCAGTGACAGCATTATTTCCCTTGACACTCTAAATGCAGTAACCTTTAATCCTTTTAGTTTTAATGAGGATCGATATAATGCGATCACCAACCCTGATAATTTTTTATCGAACTGTCACCATTATAATTCACCAATATGTAATTATGTTTTTCCAGACTGGCAGAACAGTCTACTCCGTACAATGCCTTGTAACAGCTTCTCTATATTGTACCATAACATTGATAGTATTCCACTGCATTTTGATAAATTCATTGATCAATGTATTGTTCCACTGCATCATAATTTCGATATTATTGGATTGTGTGAAACAAAATTAACTGCTGATATACAGTAGCTGTACACTATTCCTAACTACACAATGTACAGTAATGCTTTCACTCGCAACAGTAGGGGAGTTGCTCTATATATAAAGGATGACTTTACCAGTTTTGAGCGACCTGATCTGAGATTCCAGGAGGAATATATAGAAACTATATTTATCGAAGTTAATGATGTTAGTGGATGTAATATAATAGTTGGTATTGTTTATAGAAGACCCATACACATATAGAGATATTCTATGAATCTTTTACTACCATATTATCAAACACAGACCGTGAGGGAAAGAGGTGCTGTATTGGTGGGGATTTTAATTTAGATCTACTTAAATCAGAAACAAATAAACCCGTAAGCGATTTAATAGCATTATGTTATTCTAACTTATTTTTTAATGCAATTATTAAACCAACAAGAGTGACTGCCACTACTGCCACAATTATTGATCAGATTTGGTCAAATAATTATACTGATAACATTAGTAATGGAGCTGTTTATGTAAAAATTTCCGAACATTTTTCCCGTTTTTTTTTTTTCATTTTTAAGAACAACAGGGATAATAAGGCCGATGCTTATATTAAGATTAGATATAAGAACTTCAGCAGGAATAATATGGAAAATTTTAAGTCTAATATGGAGGATGTACAGTGGGAGCTTGTACATTCATCTACTGACCCAAATATCATATATATATATGATAATTTTCAATTAATTTTTCAGGCACTATTTAACAAATATTTTCCAGTTTGTAAGAAGAATGTAAAGAATAACCAGTCTTCAAAACCATACATAACTCCTGAACAGCCAGACATGATCCAAGAAAAAAAAACAGGATCCAGCGAAAATTCGCTAAGAAACTTATAACTTATGGGGAGGCTTATCGGAGGTTGCGTAATGAAGGTACGTTGAGAGTAAAGAATGCTAACGCTGCTTACATCCTCAAAAAACTTAAAGAGAACTCAGGTGACTCTAAGGAGACATGGAAAATCATTAACAATATCCTCGGGAAAGAAGGTAATACAGGCCTGAACAATATTTTTACAGTGGAAAACGAAACAATAACAAGACATGATCAAATTGCAGATGCATTCAGTGATTATTATATAAATGCTGGTAAGACTCTTGCCGAACAAGTGAATAGCTTGGATGATTATTCTGGATCAACTTTGAGTAACAGATCTGTAATTTCCCTCGTTATGTCTCCAGTCGCATGGGAGGAGTTGCTGAAAGTTATTAATCAGTTAAAAAATTCTGCTGCTGGTAATGATGAGGTTCCCATTAGTGTAATAAAGGAAACAGCCAGCATACAATGCCCAATTCTCTTACATCTATGCAACTCATCTTTTACACCTGGAATATTCCCCGACAAGTTAAAGATTGCGAAAGTAATACCAATTTATAAGGCTGGTGATAGAAGAGAAATAAAAAATTACAGGCCTGTGTCTGTGCTTCCAGCAATAAGTAAAATCTTAGAGAAGTTAATGTACTGTAGGCTCATGAAATACTGCTGTAAAAATGATATTTTGGTTGATTCCCAATATGGATTTTGTAAAGCCCGGTCAACAGAAACTGTCCTTCTATCATTTACTAATGATATTTTACATTCGTTTGATAAGAGACTATTTTCCATTGCAGTGTTTTTAGATCTATCTAAGGCTTTTGAGACTGTTGACCACAATATATTACTCTCTAAACTGGAACATTACGGTGTCAGTGATATTTCTCTTTTATAGTTCCACTCATACCTAAAAAATCGCAAACAGTTTGTCCAGTTTAAAGAACATGCATCAGACACAAAGATAATTTCCTATGGAGTTCCGCAGGGATCCGTTTTGGGACCATTGTTGTTTCTTTTATATATAAATGACACTGTCTACTCTTGTAAGAAACTCAAATTCGTAATTTTCGCTGATGATTGTACAATCTATGCTAGTCACAAGAGTCTTCACTCCCTGACGCAAATAATGAATAATGAACGAATCAGTACTAACACATGGATAACTAATAATAAACTTACATTCAGTACCAATAAAACAACGTTTATCAATTTTTTTCGGAAGAAAAATATATCACAGCATCGGGATCCATTAAGAAGAGGCGAGTGTGTGGTGAAAGAGGTTGATCATACTAAATTTTTGGGTGTAATTGTTGATAAACGTCTTTCCTGGAACTTACACATTCAAAATGGGGTCACTAACATAAACAAGCAATGTGGTATAATGAAATTAACTCGCCACATACTAAACATCAAAGCACTGAAACTAATATATTACTCTTTAGTGTATCCTAACATTTTCTATTGTCACTCAGTATGGGCAAATTCTGGCAAATCTAAAGTTAATGCACTTCGAATTGCTCAAAAAAAGAATGTTAGAACAGTTGACAAACGTCTTAGGTTCTGTCATACGAACAAACTATTCTGTGATCTGAAATTGTTAAAAACAGATGACATAACTCGATAATGTAATGCTCTCTTTGTATATAAATCTCTCAATGGTTATATCGGTGATAACATGTTCCAATACCACTCTAACAGAAATTATAATTTAAGAAATAATCACGATTAAAAAATTCCATTAATGGCCACATCACAGTCACAAACGTCGATACTGTATCAGGGTGTAAAGATCTGGAATATATTGCCATTAAAAACACGAGTGAAGGACAACATCTTAACCTTTAAGAAATCACTGAAAGATTATTTATTAAAAGCCTATAGTCGTCACGTATGAGGACTATTTTTCAAATATAATAATTTTAGCTAACCCAAATAACCGTGTGCTATATGGATGTTGCTTTAACATTAGTATACGCCATCATATTCGTAACCTTGATACTAAAATAATTTTATATAACTGTTTTTACGTTTATTGTACTGGGCAGGTTATGTATTCATGGCTTGTAGCATAAGTACGTGTAAATGAATGTGTATGTATATATATATATATATATATATATATATATATATATATATATATATATATATATATATATATATATGCACGTATATATGAATGTATGTATGTATACTGTATGCAGGGTTAATAGGGTATATGTTTGAATGTATATGTATGCATATGTCTATGTATGCATGTATGTACGTATGTATGTATTGTATGTATGTATGTATGTATGTGTGTATGTATGTATGTATGTGTGTATGTATGTATGTATGTAGTAAGTATGTAAGTATGTATGTATGTATGTGGTAATTTATGTAGGTAAGTAGCCTATACAGTATATTATGTATGTATGTGTATTACTATATGTATACAGGTTGTGTATTTATAAATATATTTGTTTGAGTATTTACGGATTTGTATCTATGTGTATAAGTGTGATCTGTTTATTGTATTTGTAATGCAAGTTTAATATTATGTTTATGTATTTGAATGCGTAATACTGTATGTGTGTATGTGTATATGTATTCATGTATAAATGATTACGTGCATGTGTTTGGATGTATTGTGCGTATGTGAATGACTATATGTGTATGTATGTGTATATATGTCTGAATGCATTTCATCCCACATTTTTTATTTTTTTAATATTATTTTATTTTAGAATTAAGGACAATTCTATAAAACAAATCTTAGCTATTTTATTGTATAAGGAATTCTGAATTTTTAACTATTTTATTAATTTTGTTAGGAGTTGATTTGGTATTATCACTTTGGTTCTGATAAAGAGCTATCTATCTATCTATCTATTGCCAGACGCCTCAATCCCGTTTGGGGTGGCCACAAACAAATCGCCTCCAAGTCGCCCTGTCCCCCGCCATTTCACTGCCCTGCTCCCAACTCACACCCCCCTCTCTCATATACCTCTCCACCCCATCCCTCCATCTCATCCTCGGCCTCCCCCTCCCTCTTTCCCCCTCTACCTCACTCATATACACTCTCTTCGTCAGTCTTTCACCCTCCATCCTCTCCACATAGCCAAAGAGCTAATCAGCACAATTTAAGAAAAGTCAAATGTTCTGAGGATCATTTCGATGTTGTTAAATTACAGGTGCCTTTTACGAGAGCTTCTACTCTCAAAGGCTCAGCCACTTTTCAATTTACGGATCCATTGTAAAATATTTTGTATTTGTTTTGGCTAAATAAAGAACTCAATCAATCAATCAATGACCCTTCCTCTACCTCCTGACTTTTCGTTCTCAACGCTCACTGTGTAGCCTATTTCTTTCCTTATTTTTTTTCCCGACTGCCTGCATTCTTTCTACCAAACTCTTTCATCTCCTTATTCTCCTTTTCTTATGATCCTTCACTTTTATCCTCTTCATTTGCACCCACATTCTACGTTTGCATCACTTTCCTCTTTCTTCATTTTCATTTCCAGTTTGCTTTCCTTTCACATTGTAGTCTTCCCTTGCCTCTCTAGATTTGTTATTTTTCCTAATATTCGTGTCCTTTCCTATTTTTCTTGCCTTCTTACTGTACACTTCTCATATTTCTCTCTTCATTTCCTATCCCTCCTATTTCTTTTTGCTAATTATTCTTCATTCAGCCACGCTGATTTTTCCAAACTTACTCATTTTTCTTCCTTACAACACATCAAAGACATTTTGATCTATAATGAGAGAAAAATAAGGACCCTCCCTCCTTTCATGATAATGGTAATTGAGTGTCCTCTCCTCATATTACAGCTAATAGGGATATTATGAGGGAAGTGGAGGGGGAGATAATGGAAGGGACTGGTAAAGAGAGAGAGAGAGAGAGAGAGAGAGAGAGAGAGAGAGAGAGAGAGAGAGAGAGAGAGAGAAAGAAAGGAAAAGTAAAAAAAGTTTGTTGCTACTGACATGAGATATTCCATTTAGGAAATAAGGGTAAAAAGAATGATACTGGAAATGAAATGAGGGAAGAAAAAGAAAGAAAAGTAAGGCAGGAAAAAAAAAACGGACTTGATGAAAAAATGAGAAAAAAGAAAAGGGATGAAAAGAAAAAAAGAAACAGTAATGTCTGGCTCATTACCCTGCTTTTACACCTGCCCGCCCTACAGTGCAGTAGTGTATGGTTTTCTCTGACGGGTGAGCTCCTGAATGAATGTGTGTGTGTGTGTGTGTGTGTGTGTGTGTGTGTGTGTGTGTGTGTGTGTGTGTGTGTGTGTGTACAGATTAACTCAAACTTTTACTTGACTTGGATCAAAATTTGTGGAAGGACTGAGGATTAGCGAAGGTGTTTTCCTGTTGTTTTGGGAAAATAGGTCAAAGGTCAAGGTAAAAAGGCAAAATGAATTTTAACAGTTTTGATCTGATACAGAATAAAAAACCTGGTGAAAAGGTTGAATGTTCGGCAAGGAATTCGATTTTTGGAAGAGTTGGTCAAAGATCATGGTCACAGGAAAAGGTCAAATGTTCGACAATACAACTTGTAAAATATTGTTCGGCTTGGGCCAAACGTGGTGACTGAGGAACAGTCAAGGATGAAGTGCATTGCTTCTGAGTAGGCCTCCAGTAGGTCGAAGGCCAATAAGTCATGACCACATGCCAATATCTGCTAAACCAATAATGATCCGATTTGTGCCAGACATGGAGGAATGGTTACAGTCTAAGGAATGATGACGTAACTGGATTATGAGAACAACCGGATAGAAGTCAAGGTTGCACGGCAAATTCATATTATCAGCCTTTCGATCAGCTGTAGAACGCAGGTATTGCACTGCCTTAACTATCTGCCTTTTATATATTTTTTCATTTTATACCTGTTGCTACCAGCGATTCAGCTGAGGAGAGTTACCCTGTTAGTGAAGGATTTATAGTGGAGGCAGTACCTAAAGCTTCTGGTTCTAATACTCTACCATGAGTTGGGTATAACTGCTGAAGAGCTCATAAAACAAGCATCATCATGCTCTCACTTAGGTGGAGTAAACAACATAGGGCGCATAGCCTCACTAACCATCCGATTCCACTCATGAATTTCGCTCTCTGCAAGCCTCCAGGCAGCGGCCTTTCCCCTTCTAAGTATCTCCAAACAGGAACGATGGACTTGCTTCAAACAAAAGTTTCGCAGCCTTCCCCTTGGTCTGCTTCATCCTGGGTTGACTCAGATGTCAGCATAAGAGCAGGAAAAGCCTCGAGGAACTGCACCACGTGCACATATAACCAGAGGCATTCTCGTATTAGGTGAGTGATGGGCCGCGCGTCAGTTTTACAAAGTAATTGCGCATTATGCACTCAATCATGCCAAAGATATTCCATGATATTGCGAAGGCATTAAATACTAAAGGGATGAATTCACCACTACAAGGGACTGTTTAGTGTGCATAACTCACAGCCATAAAGTAAGAGAGGAAGCACCAGAGAATTGCAGATGTGGATTTTCATCTTCCTACAAATAGAAAGTCAACACCAAATACAACAGTGAACCCTCCCTATAACGAACCATTTGACACAAGATAAAGCTGATAGCTGACGATACGCCTATAACCGATAGTTTGATACAGCCGACTTTCAGTAGGGTCGGCTATATCGAACCCAGTTCCAATATAAGCTACACTAAATCTTGTTTGGTGGATACCTAATGGAAGTATGCGTATTCATAGTTCTATTTAAATTTACCTTGATACCATATACATGAATCTTGTATATAATCAACTATCAACTAGTATTAAATAAGAGAATAAAAAAAAATTACTTTTTGCTTCCATTGTGTTCAGTCTGGTGGGTGTGTCCAAGTCCTATGTTGGCCCCCATGCAGAGAATCAGAGGGTCAAGGTCAACAATAATAAGGTTTGATATAAGTATGGTTTTACTCAAACTGAGTGAATCCACAACTCCCTATGCCAGACCATTGTGCTAGAAGATGTCATCACCTGACCTACCCTATTTATGGATCACGTTACCAAGATAATCTAAACGTTCCAAGACTTCTGTGTTTTCACCACTAGCGTAAAGACACTGTATTTCTACATCCAACAAAGCTGTGGCATGCCTAGACCTTGGTCTTAGACCAAAAGACCCATAGTCCCTCTGGCTTTGTGTTCGCATTCACTGCCTCACGAACACCCAGGAGTGTTTCTAGTGTCCTCACAAGAATAAATGTGCCATCAGCATCGTCAAGGTCACTAACCTTAATACTGTACTCAGCAATGATTTGGACAGAATGTATGAAAAACAAGTGCAGAGAACGAACCCGTTGTAATCGACATTTCACCAAGCAGCCTTCCCCAGGAATAACACACAGTGGTAGCAACAATCAACTTAATTGGTCCAGGCCGAGAAACCAGTGACACTACGAAACAATCACAACAAAGCCTATGAAACAATGTAACCAGGCTAGTCAGGTTTCCCCGTAGTTAACAAATATGACAATGGTTTTGCCAACATAAAAAAAAAAAAAAAACATGAAACTGACTCGAAACCCATTACCAACATTATACGAGAACGCCAACTCCAGTTATGTGGCATATGGTGCGTTTTTCTTAGATTAATCCTGTTCACAGAGTGATATCTGAAATATTCTTCCCAGGGCGGAGGAGACCAACGGGACAGCAAAAAGACTCATGGCTGGAGCAAGTCGATCGTTTCTGTAAGGAGATACTTGGAGTGGAGGGATGAGTTGCTACATGGAGGCCTGATAGCAGGGATCTTATGGGTTGAGTAGGAAGGTGACTGAGGCTATCCGCCCAACGGCCTTTACTCCAAGTGAGTGAGTGAATGAAGTGCCAAGGATTAAGGACGAAGAATTTCTGTATTGAAGATCTGCGCACAACAGATTTTACAGGTTTATACCGTATTTCATTTCCATATGCCTCATAATTAATTATCAAATTATTTCTGGTCATCATAAACTTCCTGTTATGAGTTGGAACTGCCTTGAAAAATAAAGGAATTGAAAATTTTGGCAACATAATTATCAAACTTTCCCAGTCGAGAATCCTCCCCTTCTCAGAAAGATTTTTCTTACGCTCCTGTCTTGCCTACCTGGTATTTTCCTTTCTCTCAATATAACTGGTTGTTATTATTATGCCCCAGGCTAATTTCAAAGGGAATCCAGTCGAGTGCAAGGAATCGTGTGGAGTTTCAAAAAATCCAATTCCCAGGTTCGACACTCACAATAAACGAGGGTGCTATCTGTTCAAGATAACGGAATGATGTACACATTCACTCGCCATTACCTACAGACACTGGGGGCAAATAATGCCCTGTCTAGTAGGCCGCCTGTGTATTGTTATCAGTCAATGGTGATCATATATGCCATAGTGAAGTATGTCCATTTTTGGCACAAGGGGGTCGTATGCTTGTCAGTTGGCCCTCTCGCTATGATTACATAATCTGTATTGTAAACCTGCTAACTACCATCAAACGATTTGTCTGTAATGGATGGTCTCTAAATCAGGCGTTCACGCTTCGATCAAACCGGTAGAACTTTAGGATCGATGAGCTATTTTTAAAAGAAAACTTTAGAAGAAGAAAGGGCTTAAAGAGAGGGAAATGTGCAAAGAAAGGGTAGAGAGGCTCGGGGATGGAAGGTTTACAGCGCTGTGAAGGACATAATAACAAACTTGAATATGGAGGCCACTAGAGAAGTTCATGAAGGATTGTTATTTCAAGATTAAGTGAGACAGTCTGATATGGCATAAATGTAAAAAGCAGAGACTGAGAGAACTAAAAAAGAGAATGTTTAGTAATATGTGTGGTGTGCGTAGGTGATGATTATGTTAATCATCATCATCATCATCATCATCATCATCATCCAGACCTCCTTTCCCATCCCAGGGCAGGGTGAGGAGCAGCAACGTCCAGACAGACTAAGTTTTTTCCAGTTCAAACGGGCCACAACTCCATTCACTCATCATTCAAGCCTACGGAATCCTGGCTGCATCAGATAGGCCAAAAAACTTTTACCACGTTCTGTAAATTCACAAATACCTATCTGACAGTTTCAGTCCGAGGCTGTCACATTAAGAAGGGGTGACAAATCCCTGGTTATGCCCTTCTCCGCACAAAATTCAGCCAGCCAGCTCTGTCTCTTGTCAGTCCCTTAGCCTCACCAAACTCCATACCTCTCTTCATCACACATTCATCCACCATATCTCTCCACCTTCTTCTTGGCCTGTCTCGAGTCTTCAGTCCTTCAGATTCCCTCAGATATACCTTTTTCACTAATCTATTGTCATCCATTCTCTCCACATGACCAAACCATCGCAGTACTCTCTCTTCGATCCTAGTGTCCACAGACTTTCTCACTCCACATCTTTCACGAATCACATTATTCCGTATCCTATCCACTCTTTGTACTCCACATACATTCCTCAGCACTCCCATCTCCACTGCTGTAACTTACTCTTGACTTTTCTTTTTCATGCCACAACATATTTTCACATCCGTATGTTAAAGTTGGCACTAAAACTCTTTCATATAAGCCTCGTTGTAACACTCAAGCCTCTTGTTTTTTTATCAAGGCCTTCGTAGTATCAGATACTTTCTTTCCTTGTGTCATTCTACTTTCCACTTCTCTAGCACATTTTCCTCTCTTTTCCATCACTGTACCCTGGCACAATAAAAAAAAAATAAAAAATAATAATAATAATAATAATAATGGTAATAATAAAAATAATAATGATAATAATAATAATAATGAAATTAATAATAATGATAATAATAATAATAATAATAACAATAATAATAACAATAAGAAGAAGAAGAAGAATAAGAAGAAAAAGAGGACGAAGACAACGATAAAAAAGAACAAAAACAAAAACAACAACAACAGCAAGAATAATTATTATAATAATAATGATAATAGTGATAATAATAATAATAATAAAAATAAAAATAATAATAATAATAATAATAATAATAATAAGAAGAAGAAGAAGAAGAAATAAAACAACAACAACATGCACAACAACAACAATAACAATAATATTAATCATCATCATCATCATCATAATCATAATGAGAGAAAGCGTTCGGAAGCCGAATGCTAATCGCCCCCAGAATATGCTGTTGGTCTAGTCTAAGATTTAGGCCATATTCTGATATCCTGAAAGTTTCATGTTGATAGCTCAAGCAGTTCATGAGATATAATGGTGCTAAAGGCGGACAACAAAAACTCTTTGACCTTTGGCTGCCATTTAGGTGACCTTGACCTTAACCCATAGTGCCCATTTTCGAACTCAGCCAAGATTGGCCATGTCTTGATACTCTTAATGTTTCATGTTGATAGCTGATCCCTGAGGCCCAGCATCCTCCTGCGAGTCATTCACCTCCACATGTCACCACTTCGTCGCTAACACCCACCGTCCATACTTAATGCATGCTAGGGCAGTCTAATATAAAACTGGAGTTCTGGTGTTAGCGACGGGGCTTCTAAGACTTTTTTTTTTTTTGGTGGTAGATCAGTAAAGTACACTTTAAAGAATTTCAGATCCATAAATTGAACATCCATTAGGACAATAAACTGGAGATCATAGGAAGTAGGAAATACAGACAGCGGGAAACAGTTCCAGAGTTGACCTGTTGCATAAATGAACGACTGGGATTAACGGTTAACTCTTGCATTAGAGAGTTGGACAAAAAAGGGATGAGAATTTGTTGCTAGACGGATGCTATGCGCCCTTTCGTATGTGGTAGGTCTCCATATTATAATTGCAAATCATACTAGATAGATAGATAAATAGATAGATAGAGAGACAGATAGAAGCAGGAAGTCAAATGATGAGAAGGTGTTGTGTTTGCGAGAAGCGAGCAGCGCTAAACGCTTACACGGGGGAAAGCTGACGACAGCGGCCAGTAAGGAGATGATTCAGTTAGCTGTCAGCAGTCCTCTCGTGAGAAAGTTCTGTTGCCACGAGGAAGATACGTGACACACACACCCTACTACACGAGATGTTAGGAAAGAGAGTTTAGAAGGAGACAAGCGACCCTAGAGAGAGGTCGAGACGGAGATTAGCTTTAGAACAGAGAGAGAGAGATAGCGAGACAGGGAGGTAGCTACCCAGGACTTATACTATTATACCTGTTTAATATTTCCAAGACAAATAAAAATAGTCCCATACTATTCTTTACCTCTCCCGTCACTACATGACATCTGGTGGGGAAACTACTACAAGATATAAAAGCCGCTCGACCACAAGTCTAAAATATACGCCTCTACAAGCAAATACAAAGTCGCTGCTTTATGATACAAAGTCTTTATGACATTTGGTAGCAGCGAACGTATACGAACCTCGTCTACGAATCAACATTAAATTCCTACAAAATATCAAGATTGACAACAACCAACAATATCAGCTCCTGCCCCCTCCGTCTCCCAGATCTTTACGCTGATGCAGAGGTCAAGAGATCACTCGACGCCTTGCAAGTAGCTTAACGACAAACCAGCAAATCTGCGGACATCGTCTCCGAATTAAAAGCAAATTTCTACAAAAGCAACCGAGACTACAAGGTTAGCTTCCGTTCTACAAAGTCTACAGCCATCTACAATCAACTACAGCCATCTACAATCAACTACAATTAACAACTCTACGTCGTCTGTATAATCTTCTACACGCACCTACAAGTAGTGGCAGTCTTCATCCTACAACGAATAAATCACTAGAGAAAAGGACAGAGAAAACTTCCACATAGAATAAAGGGAACAAACAAACGAAGAGTGAGACACGATTTACAACTCATCTTACTCACTCGTCTTCACTCAAGTTACTCATCGCTACTCATTCACTCACCACAGCTACCAGTGTGGGAAGTTGAGGTCATCATGCGTGCTTGCTGAACAGACGCCACGTCAGTCAACACACCACCTGCACCACCACTCACACCATTTCCCACCACGGTAAAAATTAGTAAGTTACATAGTTACTTCATTTATACAATACACAGTGATAGACAATAAGCTTCTGCACAAACATATAAAACGTGCTGTATAGTTACAGTTTAAATACACATACTTACTTCAGTTATCTCCATAACTCAAACACTAAATAATCACCAACAATAAATATTCTACACTGTATATATTCATTCATTTATTATAACATTTATTTACTACCAACGAGTGTTACCATTCATACCTACATAAAATACGTGTTTCATACATACAACTATACATTATTATATCTACAAGCGATAAAGAAAATACACCATCACAGTTACTCAGTGAGCGATTAAAAGAACTGTATTAAACATTTATTAATTAAAGCTACCTAGTGGAAACATAAATTAAGTTACAAGGTAAACTAGAGAAAAGAAAAAAATGGCCAACACAAATGCCGTTAGCAAGAGTGAACATCTTCAACACAATCGTGAAGACAGTGATTTCCACACAGTGCTGACACACATATTACTCACGATAGGTACAGGTGAACAAGTCAGTGTGTATAGTTAATACTGTATATATGTATATATATTTTTTTATATAAAATAACAAAATATGGGACTATATAATATCATTTTATAGTATCTGTGCAATATAAACTAAACTTTGAAAAAGTATCCCAAGAAAATTAGCCAGTAATTATGTAACCATGAACAACATGGAAACAAGCGTACACAAGCAAAGAGAAACAAACTATGGAAAATCAATACATACAAAAAAAAAAAAAAAAAAGAAAGAAAGAAAAGTAAAACAGAAAAAAGAGAAACAGAGTAAGATCACATAACGAACAAATGAAAATAAGTGTAAGTGTTACTACATAAGCCAAAATACCACATAAACTACAAACAAAAAAAGCAAATTGTTGTCTCCACATACAAGTGGCACGACACATCATCACTATCATCGACCGCAGCATATGTTAGGACTGCAGTTATTACAATTATGTTACTCCATATTATAATTATGTAACGACAAACGATTGCATTATGTTACACTTTGCCAATTATGTAACAGTTGCATTAACAAGATGTAACTTTTATGTAACTTTAACTACAATTATGTACCTACAAACGATATGTAACAATTATGTAACGACAAAACAGTTGCATTAACAAGATGTAACTTTTATGTAACTTTAACTACAATTATAAGGCCAAGACACATATGTAATAGTTGCATTAACAAAATGTAACTACAATTATAAGGCCAACACAATTATGTAGTACCACAATGTTAGTACAATATTATAAGTCATACAATTATAGCACAATTCTGTATTACCAGTATCATCATACAAGTTAGGTGAAATATTAGACATTACTAAAGTGATAACTCAAATATGTAATGTATAACCTAGCAGTATTACCATTGCACAATTATATGCGTACGTCTGTTGTACATGCACGTCTTACAAGTGTTATACAACAACCATTGCATTTATTCAAATATGTATACAACTTATTTAAAATGTAATATTACTGAATAATCACTATTTACTATGAATAATATATGTATACAATATTCATACAATTATGTTACAATATTATGTATTTCACTTAATTAGCTTATAAGTTTATTATAATGTGTATGTAGTATGTATTAATATATTATAACTATTAAATGTCGATGGTACGCCATTTTTGCGCGGCAGAGCAATGTGGTAGGTCTCCATATTATAATTGCAAATCATACTAGATAGATAGATAAATAGATAGATAGAGAGACAGATAGAAGCAGGAAGTCAAATGATGAGAAGGTGTTGTGTTTGCGAGAAGCGAGCAGCGCTAAGCAACACGGGGGAAAGCTGACGACAGCGGCCAGTAAGGAGATGATTCAGTTAGCTGTCAGCAGTCCTCTCGTGAGAAAGTTCTGTTGCCACGAGGAAGATACGTGACACACACACCCTACTACACGAGATGTTAGGAAAGAGAGTTTAGAAGGAGACAAGCGACCCTAGAGAGAGGTCGAGACGGAGATTAGCTTTAGAACAGAGAGAGAGAGAGATAGCGAGACAGGGAGGTAGCTACCCAGGACTTATACTATTATACCTGTTTAATATTTCCAAGACAAATAAAAATAGTCCCATACTATTCTTTACCTCTCCCGTCACTACATGACATCTGGTGGGGAAACTACTACAAGATATAAAAGCCGCTCGACCACAAGTCTAAAATATACTTCTCTACAATTAACTACAAAGTCTTTACGACACGTAGAGGTAGAGGCATGCTAGCAGACAGTTCAGAGGAGCAGTGACCATTGAAGCAGCGATAGAAAAGAGGTAAAGATGCAACAGTGCGGTGAAGAGACACAGGTTGAAGGGAACCAGTAAGAGGAAGAGGGTTGATGAGACGAAATGCCTTTGACTCCACCCTATTAAGAAGAGCTGTATGTGCGGAGCCTCCCCACACATGAGAGTTGTACTCGACATAGGGGCGAATAAAACCCGTGTATAAAGTCATCAACTGTGCAGTGGTAAAGAAGGTATTGAGTCGGCTTAGCAGGCGAAATCTCTTGGAAGCTGATTCTGCAAGAGATGTAATATGATCTTTCCAAGTCCCGAGAGAATGAAACCCCGAGTATGTTTAAGGACGATGCAGGATTAAGCTGGATATTATTAAACCTTAGTGGGAACTGCTGGCGAAGATTGTGTCGGGTTGATATGTGTAAGAACTTAGTTTTTGAAGCATTAAAAACAAGATTATATTTACCCCAGTCAGAGATATGAGCCAAGTCAGTCATTAGGTGTGCCATAACCTAATCCCTTGCTTGTTGAAGTAACTGCTGAGATGAACTTTGCAGGAACCGAATGGAAAGGTGAAGGGTGGAATCATCAGCGTATGAGTGGATAGGGTTAGATGTACAGCTTAGAAGGTCATTGATGAACAAAAGGAAGAGAGTTGGTGATAGGACAGAGCCCTGAGGAACACCACTATTGACAGATTTAGGAGAAGAACGATGGCCACAGTGCTGGGAACGCTACTATTAAAAAGTAGCGGCGCTCCCATTCCCGTTACTAGTTCGAAAAAGTAGTGGTGTTACTGGTTTCCCTACTTCATAGAAAATGTAGCGACGCTCCCGCTCCCGCTACTTTGGATAAGAATAAGGTACACGAAGGAAAGTTAACAAAAAATTGTGATACAGCAATACACTATACACTGTTTTGATAATATTAGTCAGTCTGAGTGATTATTTTGTGTACCACTAGTGTCAGTAAATACTTATACTGAAAAAAAAAAAAATCATACACGTCTGAGTCATTTTTAATGAAGCTTAGAGCCGAATGTACAGGAAAAAGCTATTTACTGTATAATGTAACAAGTGTTCCTTTACACTGCCACCTAGTATACCTACTGAAAGTAACGTACGAAAATAAAAGGCAAAGAAATGTGGCCTTCCATTGATACGTATTCATATAGGTTTATTTTCAATGACACCTATTTAAGATATGTACGAAAACGAAAGTTAAAATGAGCTGGGGCTTTCTTTTAAAGGCTATTTATAAAATAGCAATTTTTTTCCATTACCTTAAACTGAAAGTAACATACTGTTACGAAATAATAACGTAGTGAGTAAGAATTAGTCTGAGAGTGAGGGAGAAAGCAGGAGTTAGAGACGGCGATAGCCTAGTTAGAGGTGTGTGTGTGTGTGTGTGTGTGTCAGCATTGCCTACATCTAGCTGACATCCGTGACATTACTAATAAATAATAATTCATAACTTACTGATGTAATGTAGAACAAGCATCATGAATTGACAGAATTGACGAAAGTATTATTTTTCGTCATTAATAAATACAACCAAACCGTCGGCATATCTGTATGTATTCACCGACTCCGGACCTGTATTCATCACGTGAGTAGCGAGGAGCGCGGTAACCCTTGAGTACAGCCAAATAGTAGCGGTGCTCCCAGTTCCGCTACTGGCAAAAAAAAGTAATGGCGTTACCACCATCGCTATTAAAATAGTAGCGGCGCTATGTAGCGCCGCTACTAATAGCGACGCTATTCCCAGCTTTGGATGGCCATCTACAACAGCAGCTATAGAATGATCAGAAAGGAAGCTACAGATGAAGGCACAGATAAAACGATAGAAACCGTAAGAGGGCAGTTTGGAAATTAAAGATTTATGCCAGACTCGATCGAAAACCTTTGAGATGTCAAGTGCAATTGCAAAGCTTTCGCCAAAGTCCCGAAAGGAGGATGACCAGGAGTCTGAAGGTAAGGGACAAGATCGCCAGTGGAGCATCCCTAACGGAACCTATACTGACGATCAGAAAGAAGGTTGTGATAGGAAAAATGCTTTAAAATTTTTCTGTTCAGAATAGACTCGAAACCTTTTGAGACACAGGATGTTAATGCAATTGGGCGATAGTAAGAGGACTGGGAATGGTCACCCTTCTATGGGACTGGCTGAATGAGAGCAAACTTCCAGCAAGAAGGGAAGGTACGAGTTGACAGACAAAGGTGAAAGAGTTTGCCTAGGCAGGGTGTAAGCACAGAAGCATAGTTCTTCAGGACAACAGGAGGGACCCCATCAGGCCCATGTGCCTTGTCAGTGTTGATGCCAGTGATGGCAGAAAATACATCAACTGAAGAAATTTTAATGTCAACCATGAGGAAGTTAGAGGGGGGAAGTGATGGAGGAACAGCACCACAGCCATCTAAGATGGAATTGGAGGAGAAAGTCTGAATGAAGAGATCTGCTTTATCAGTAGAAGAAATAGCTACAGAGCCATCAGAGTAGAAAAGAGGGGGGAATGATGATGAGGTAAAGTTGTTAGAAAGGTTTTGGGCAAGCTGCCAGAAGGAGCACGAAGAATTTAAGTTGGAGAGCTGAGAGCATTTAGTACGGATAAAATTATTTTTAGCAAAGCGAAGAACAGACTTACCACGATTCCAAGCAAAAGCATAAAAGAAGATGTGATTCAGGGGTGGGTTGGCTATTGTACTTGTTACAGGCCCTCTCATTGTTGTGGACAGCATTAGAACAAGCGTGATTAAACCAAGGCTTTCTTGCATTAGTCAAAGGATATGAGAAAGGAATGTATGCTTCCATGCCTGAGAGAATAAACTCTGTAATGCGCAAGGCATACTCAGATGGCTCCCAGCCATGGAAGCAATAATCACTCCTGGGAAAATCAAAGAGGTACTGCCTCAGGGCCTCCCAACCCACAGCTCCAAAGTGCCATAATCGATGTTTCTTTGGAGGGTCCAAAGGCCGTACTGGAGCGATAGGACAGGTTAAGGTAATACAGTTTTGATCGGAGGAGCCCAGCAGAGAGGAAGGACTAACAGAATAAGCAGAAGGATTAGTTGTAAGGAAGAGGTCAGGTGTCTTGGTGCTCTCTCCAAGGCGGTCAGGGATACGGGTAGGGTGCTATACAAACTGCACTAGGTCATTAGGGATAGAAAAGATGTAGGCTTGTTCACCAGGTGGCTCAGTGAAAGGAGAGGATAGCCAAAGGTGTGGTGAGCATTGAAATCTTCTAGAATGGACATTTCAGAGAAAGGAAAATGGAGAGGATGTGTTCCCTCATAGAAGTAAGACAGTCGAAGATTTTTTCATAGTTAGTAGGATCAGGGGATAAGTAAACAGCAAAGATATATTTAGTCAGAGAATGACAGCAAAGCTGAAGCCAGAGAGTAGAGAAGTCAGAAGAATCACGTTCAGGAACACAAGAGCACAAGTAGTTGCGTACATATGCGCAAAAACCACCTTTGGCTTTGAAATGAGTGTAGAGAAAGTAGGAGGATACAGAAAATGGTTTGCTATAAGTTGCCTCAGACAGCTGAGTCTTAGTTAAGAAGAGGTGAGGTTTAGAGAAGAAGAGGCTGTGTTCAACAGACGGGAAGTTAGAGGAAAGGACGCGAATGTTGCAGAAATTAAGAAGTGAGTCAGACAGTGGTTTCAGGCAGCTCGCTGAGTCGTCACCGGGAGAGTAACAGATGGTGGGGGCAGTTATGGTTCCCCCCCCCTTGGGGCTTCCGAGACTTGGTTATTTGACACCAGTTTTCTTTTTTTAATTTTGAAAAGGAAGTGTAATGTGTGCTGTGCATGTAGTTTGGTGCTGATAGCTTGAGAAACTTGTATTGGAGAGCATACTGGCCTACTCTCTGTGTTACTGAAACACTTAAAAAAGTTCAACAAAGGGGGATGGTCAGGAACTATTCCCGAGGGTTGATGAAACGGGAGTTCCAGTTCTCCCTGTCATCAGCTTTCCATCCATCTTGGAAGTATTGCCCTGCTCGACTGGTGCTACAGTCTACTCCTCTCTCTCTCTCTCTCTCTCTCTCTCTCTCTCTCTCTCTCTCTCTCTCTCTCTCTAACTAACTAAAAAGTCGAACAAGAAGCCTTGGACAAGGACTGACCAAAAGATGACGACCAAGGACCGGACAAAGGACATGGTACGGAACGCGACGTGGAATGTAAGGGGTGCGAATGATGAGGTGAAAGAGAGAGAGATTGTCCAGGTGCTTGAGAATGCGAAAGTGGATGTATTTGGAGTAACTGAAACTAAATGGAGAGGAAAGAGTGTAAGAGAATGGAGTATGGATGGGAAATATGTGCAGGAATGGGAAATATGTACAGCAGGAATGGGAAATATGTACAGCAATACACCACTGAGGTGGTGTATTGCTGTGAGTAAAAGACGGAAGAAGAACATGAGAGAGTATGGATCAGTTGGCTCAAGGATTGTGTGGGTAAGATTGAAAGTTGGAATACAAAGGTGGGCGATTGTGTGCGTGTATGCGCCAACGCAAGATCGTGCAAGCAGACTGAGAGAAGAGTTCTTGACAAATGGAAGGAATGAGAGAGTGTTTTTGATTGGTCATATGAATGGTAAAATAGGGAATGCGAAGGTGGATGGAATAGTTGGTGAGTGAGGTGTGCCTGCTGAGATAGATGAGAATGGCAGTGTGGGAAATATTTTCCCCCAGAGCAGTTGCGCTCTCTAAATTTATCATAGTTTATCCCTGGTTAAAGGCAGAGGACGTAGAGACTGTTGTTAATTATTCAAGCGGTTTTAATAACCCAGAAAACGACGTTCTCCTTAATAATTCTTGTTATTGATAAATTAAATGCTACTGCATTTAACCCCCGTGGAGAACTATGCATTGTAAATACATGTAATTATGTGGTATTTTCCACTGACCTAAGCTGCGTCTGCGCGATAGGTGACGTGGCAAGCAGGGAAAGATTTCCCTGTTAAGGCAGATGTGGAATTAAGATATTTACATAGTTAAAGGGAATAATTGGTCTAACTTTAATTTAAGTGGAACTAAGATTAATTTGTTAGATTTACCCTGTACATATCATGATGTAATTTGACTGTATTTAGTACTGTAAATAACTAAGAGTTGGCAACCCACAATTCGATGAAGGGTTAGGGTTTGCCGCGTTCACCCACTCTGCTCCTAGCTCTCGTGGAGGTAGCACGTTGTACATACACACCATAAGGACGCTTGCATCCCCAAGCAACTATACCAGGCAGCCTCATCGTCATCGGTTAACGATCACTCCCTCTTCATATAGCTAATTAACCTTTACGAATTGGCCAATTCAAGGGGGGATTAGCGAAGAGATAAGATAGAAGATAGTATTGTAGGTGAGTTAAATTTAATTTACGTATCACCTAACTCTGAGACTTGTTTGATTTACTTAGACAACTTTAGGGAAGAGTAACGACCTACGAGTTGTGTACCGAGAAAATTCTTGCATAGCGGTGTCCCGGCAGGGATACCGACTTGGATACATTTAACATTTCTCACATTGTGGTGTCCAGAAAGAGGGCCCCGATTGGTTTAACAGAATTACTCTACATTTTTCACATTTTTGGTGCCCCGATCGAGTGAGGATAACCGATGTGTGCCGAGGCGCTGAATGTGTTTAAAGTTGCTTTTGTGGGGCATAGTTTACTACCACATTCGGTTGAAGTGGAAGACGTGGACGTACGTGTCTATAGGGCTCCGGGAGGAAAGGCAAGCTTTTTCTCTGAAGATGAAAGGCTGAATGCCGTACTAGACTGGGAGCATGACCGTACGGTCCTTTTCCTTGGAGGAAATGATATCCATGAGGACGTGGAGGTCAATGAAGTTGTGGAGAATATTTTAGCAGTGGTAGGAGCCATAGAGGGCTCTTGTAAATCCTCAGTAGCCATAACCCTCCTCGAGCCAAGGAACCTGCCATATGGCTCTCCAGTTTGTTATGGAACATATAAATTAGTTAGCAGAGCTGTGAACCGAAGTTTGCAACGGGCCAGGAAGGGAAGGGATTTCATACATTTTAATGCCAAGCCCTTCCAAGCAATGTTGAAATCTGATGGTATACATTGGAACCATCATGGTAGGGAAGCGGTTCTGCAGAAATTTATAAATTATGTAGAACATAAGAAAGGAGAGTTCTATGCTGTACAAGCTATGGGTGGGCCTATGGAGTATTGAGGTAATAAATTCTGAGCTCTGGGAATATGGGTGTTTTGGCAATTGAGTGTGGGGATGAAATAAAACCCTTGAGGTTTAATAACCCTGGGGAATAGGTTAAAAGTATAGACCTAATCCCTACACTCCTCAAAATTAAATTAAATAATTAGCTGAGCTGTAATGAATATTACGAAATTGGGAGAGGGGATAATTTGCACAATGAGGACTTAATCCCTACCCTCTTCAAAATTTAAAATAATCAAATCATTACTAAGTTGAGGTAAAAATTGTGGTTGGAATTCATAATTAAATTATTAAATTAGAACTCCGTCAACATGTCTGTTTCTTTATTGCAAAGATCTTCTAGTAGTAAGGCAGGATGGGTAACTAGAGCCATAAATGATTGTAACCAGTCGTTGGACCAAATACCTCTGTCCAAGGAGAGAATAAATAGTCTCCTAAATATTCTGAAAGATCGATGGAGTAAGTATGAAGAGAGTTACTTAACTTTAGAAGCGGCTATAGTAAAGGCTGAGAATAAGGAACTCTTAGAGTCAGAAATTACGAAGTTTGAAAACAAATTAGAAGAATACTTAACTGTAGTAAAGACACTAGAGTCTGAATTAGCTGACACTGCCGCGGAAACACAAGTTGTGGCACAGCAGAGTAGAGCTGTGTTACCACAAATAACGCTTCCGGAATTTGATGGAGAGCAGAACTGGAAATCCTTCTGGGATCAGTTCAAATATTTGGTACACGATAGAACAGAACTCCCTAAAGTCACCAAACTTACTTATTTGTTAGGACAGGTCAAAGGAACACCATATCAACTGATAAAAGAATTACCAGTAGAAGAAAATAACTATGAAGTGGCTTTGACCATCCTTAGACAAAATTACGAAGACAGGGAACAATTTATAAATCAATTATTAAGGGCTCTAATAGAATTACCCATGCCTAGGCACGATTTTGATTCCTTGCAAAAATTTAGAATTGCAATAAGTTGTAAATTAAGGGCCTTAGGTACTTACGAAGATATTAAGACATCAGATTGGGTGCTTTCAAGAATTGTATCCTTAAAGCTACCACCGAAAACCAAGGATGCTTTGTATGGTAGGTACCAGAAGGATAATTTCTCCTGTGAAGAGATAGAGGAAGGCTTGATGCAACTCTGTAAACATTTGCAAGGAACATTAAACACTACTGAGGTCAAACAGAAGACCGAAGTAAAGAAAAAACCCACTAACCAACTGATAGGGAAAGTTAAGTCAGAGAAAACTAAGTATGTGCCTAAAGAAGAGATAGGTACTTTCCTTAGCTCCACAAAGGCCGAGGATAAAGTATTAAAGATAAGGAATAGACATGATGAGGATATTAAGGAAATAAAACCTTCCATGGTAAAAGACAGGAAAGTTTGTGTCTTTTGTGGTGAGCAACATTCCAGTGTATTTTGTCAACACTACCCTGATTATGCTTCTAGAGTAGGGAAGCTTCAGGAACTGGGGTGTTGTATAATCTGTATGAAATCCGAACATACTGCCGCGGACTGTAAGACTAAATTAAATCTTTGCTTTAAATGCAAAAAGGATCATCATCATTGTGCTTTATGCCCTAGGATGAAAATTGAGGTTCCTAAACCTGCAAGCGTCAATATGACAATTGCAAAAGGGAATGCTCCATTAGTAATGCCAGCTGCAGTACCAATAGCAGATGTGAAGGTATTGTTTGAGAATAGAAACCAATTAGTATGTACCCTGTTTGATACGGGTGCTCAGAAAACTTTCATTTCTGCAGACATTGTGGAGAAATTAAAGTTACCAGTTATCGGCAAGGTAAATCTAGCCATTACAGGATTCTTAACAACTAGGAAAGCTCAGTCTTTTGATTTAGTTAGACCTGTAATACAATTAGGCAGATATAAATGCCGTATAACAGCAGCTGTGCTTGATACTATGGAGACAAGTATATACATAAAGGGATTGAAGGAAACCTCTGATCATCTACAAAGCTCAGGAATAAAGTTGGCTAAACGGAATGTTGAATCAGATACTGTGGGTCCCATAAAAATGATAATTGGTTCTGATTATTGTGGAAGATTCCTACATAGGACTTTCAAAAGGAATAAGGTACAGTTGTTCAAGAGTCCAGGAGGTAACCTTATTATGGGTCAGTTGCCTTTTCCAAAACAAGTTAAAGGAGAAGCCAAACTAGTAGACTCAGTGTTTGTTACCCCCACACAGTCATTGATGGTAGCTAGAATAGGTGCAGAATTAGAACCTACTCAGATAAATGACTTGTTGGATGAAAACATTGAACCTGTACACAAACTGTGGGACCTAGACAGTATAGGTATACACTCTGAAGTACTAACCCCTGAAGATAAAATAACATTGGACTTATATAATCAGTCTGTGGAATTTAAGGATGGACAGTATTGGGTAGGATTACCATGGAAACTAAACCACTCAGAGTTACCAACGAATTACCAAGCAGCTAAAGCTCAGTTAAATTCTCTTCTAAGAAAGTTGAGAGATAAACCAGAACATCTGACCCTATATGATAATATTATAAGGGATCAATTGAAGAATAAATTTATAGAAGAGGTAGAATACCCTGTTAACCACAAAGAAGGACACTACTTACCACATCATGCTGTAAGCAAGGATTCAGTAACTACTCCCATAAGGATAGTATTCAACTGTAGTAGTAAAGCGTCCAAGGGATCAGCTAGCTTGAACGATTGCCTATACTCTGGACCTACACTAACAGAGAAGTTAGGGAATGTGTTACTAAGATTTAGAGAGAAACCTTACGCTTACACAGCAGACATTAGTAAGGCTTTTCTCAGAATAGGACTGAGAGATGATGATAGGAAATTTACAAAATTCCTCTGGCCTCATGATCCTCAAATTAAGGATAGTCCATTGAAAACTTACTGTTTCCGATCGGTGCTTTTTGGCTCTTGCGCTAGTCCTTTCCTACTTTGCAACACTTTAAAGCATCATTTTGAAAATGCCAAATGTCCAGAAATAGGGCAGGCTTTTTATATGGATAATTTGCAAGGTGTTGCTGATACAGAATCGGAAGTTTTGAAGGCTTATGATGTAGCCAATTCCGAATGTGGAAAGGCAAATTTGCCGTTACAGAGCTGGAATACAAATTCACCGCTTTTGAGGAATAAAATACAAGAGGACTATCCAGATTCTGACATTCCCAAAATTCAAAATGTGTTAGGTCTTAACTGGGATACAACAGCTGATGTAATAAGTTTGAAACCAATTAAGTTCTCTGATGTCACTCTCACCAAGAGGTCCTTGTTAAGTCAGGTTTCCAAGCTATTTGACCCATTAGGATTTGTTAGTCCTATAGTTATTAGGGGCAAATGTTTAGTACAGGAGGCTTGGCGAGAAAAGTTAGACTGGGACACTGAATTAGGTGAGACATATGTGGAACAATGGGAACAGATTAGAAAGGAGTTTGAAACTACATCAAGCATATGTATTCCCAGGAAAATAAACAGTAATGAGAAGTCGCACTTACACATATTTTGTGATGCTTCTCAAAAGGCTTATGGAGCAGTAGCTTATTGCGCAACAGGAGAGGATAGTAAGATTATAATGTCCAAAGCCAGAGTTGCGCCAATTAAAGAAAGAACCCTACCTCAAATGGAATTGGCTTCCATAGAAGTAGGAACTAAATTGGCCAGGTATATAACCATTACTCTTGATACTCAATTTGAGGACATTTACATATGGACTGACAGTGAGATTTGTCTTTACTGGATAGGGAAGGAAGACAGTAAAATTCCTTTCGTCCGTAATAGAGTGAAGACTATTAAAGAGCTGTCTTCCAAATATAAATTCATGCATGTGTCCTCCAAACAAAATCCAGCTGATCTGCTCTCGAGGGGTTCGACCGTAAGGAGACTGATCAAAGATAATTTGTGGTTTAAAGGTCCTAAATGGTTACTCACTAAAGATTGGCCTGAACAGAAACAGTACAGTATAGCTGAGATTAGTGTAGTGAACTTGGATCCTGTAGTACCTGAGCCAGAAGTGATTGACATCAGCCGATTTTCATCAATAAGACAACTTCTAAATACTACTAAATTGGTTGTTGAATTTTTGAATAAGAAGGTGGGGTTTCAGAAATTAGATCCCCTAGAATACTGGCTGAAAAGAGTACAAAGAAATTCTTACGGGGAAATATATAAACTTTTAGGCCAAGACATTGGAAAAGGGAATAAGCTGATGAAGAATTTAGGCTTGTTCTTAGACGGAAAAGGTCTGATAAGATGTCGAGGCCGATTGGTAAAGGCTGACTTGCCCATCCAAACCAAACATCCCATTTTATTACCTAAGAGTGGATGCTTTGTACAACTTATTATAAAGGAAGCCCATGATTCCACTCTCCATGGAGGTGTACCGCAGACTTTAGCCCAAATTCGGGAAAGGTACTGGATTCCTAAAGGTAGACAGGTTATTAAAAATATCTCAAAAACTGCATCATTTGTAGGAGGTATGAGCAGCGTCCTTATAACTACCCAGGACCACCAGCCCTACCGAAGGATAGGGTGAACGTAAGTCGGCTCTTCCAAATAACAGGAGTAGACTACACAGGGGCTATAACTGTTACGGGTGAAGAAACTCCCCATAAAGTTTACATTTGTTTATTTACTTGTGCCTACACAAGGGCAGTCCATCTAGAGTTAGCGGAAGACCTAAGCTCAGAGACATTCCTCAATGTCTTTCGCAGATTTGCCGCTAGAAGGTCTTGTCCTGGCAAGTTAATAAGCGACAACGGAACTAATTTCGTTGGAGCAGCTCCCATACTGTTGAACATAATGAATGACCCGAAGGTTAAGTCGGCGCTGGGAATCAGAAATTGTATTTGGCAGTTCACAGCTCCAAGAGCTCCATGGCAAAATGGATTTACCGAAAGAATGATTGGTATTGTCAAGAACTGCCTGAGGAAAACATTACATAGAACTAAGATCACGAGAGAAGATTTAAGAACAGTAATAACTGAAATTGAAGCCAGGATTAATAATAGACCTCTGACTTATCAAGATGACACTAGCGACTCTCTAGAGGCCTTAACACCGGCTCACATGTTACATGGCAGGAAGCTCCATCCAATGCGCTTGTGTGGATATCCAGGAAGAAGTTGATGATCCTAACATAGAAAATAATGATTTAGGACAACACCTTCGGGAGGGATATCAACGTCTGAAAAGGGTGCTGGATACATGGAATAGACATTGGAGTGAAGAGTATCTTTTGAGCCTACGAGAGAGGTTTTATGGAGCTCAAGCTGCCAGCAACAAATCAGTTATTAACATAGGAGATGTGGTCTTAGTGAAGACTGAACAGCCAAGATCCCAGTGGCCATTAGCTAAAGTAATCTCCACACACCCAGATTCTGAAGGGGTGCTGAGACTCGTAAAAATAAAATGCAGGGGACATACCAGTATAAAAACTATTGATAAACTGGTACCCCTTGAGTTAGCAGCCACTCCGGATTCAGAGAATGGTGAAGATCAAACGGGTCAAGAGGCGCGACCTAGTAGGGCCGCAGCACAGGGTTCTCGAGAACTATGGAGGGAACTCTTGGCTAAGGGTCATATTACATGATACAACGTATCATTTTCCGCCGGCCCCAAAACTGTGGGAAATATTTTCCCCCAGAGCAGTTGCGCTCTCTAAATTTATCATAGTTTATCCCTGGTTAAAGGCAGAGGACGTAGAGACTGTTGTTAATTATTCAAGCGGTTTTAATAACCCAGAAAACGACGTTCTCCTTAATAATTCTTGTTATTGATAAATTAAATGCTACTGCATTTAACCCGTGGAGAACTATGCATTGTAAATACATGTAATTATGTGGTATTTTCCACTGACCTAAGCTGCGTCTGCGCGATAGGTGACGTGGCAAGCAGGGAAAGATTTCCCTGTTAAGGCAGATGTGGAATTAAGATATTTACATAGTTAAAGGGAATAATTGGTCTAACTTTAATTTAAGTGGAACTAAGATTAATTTGTTAGATTTACCCTGTACATATCATGATGTAATTTGACTGTATTTAGTACTGTAAATAACTAAGAGTTGGCAACCCACAATTCGATGAAGGGTTAGGGTTTGCCGCGTTCACCCACTCTGCTCCTAGCTCTCGTGGAGGTAGCACGTTGTACATACACACCATAAGGACGCTTGCATCCCCAAGCAACTATACCAGGCAGCCTCATCGTCATCGGTTAACGATCACTCCCTCTTCATATAGCTAAGTAACCTTTACGAATTGGCCAATTCAAGGGGGGATTAGCGAAGAGATAAGATAGAAGATAGTATTGTAGGTGAGTTAAATTTAATTTACGTATCACCTAACTCTGAGACTTGTTTGATTTACTTAGACAACTTTAGGGAAGAGTAACGACCTACGAGTTGTGTACCGAGAAAATTCTTGCATAGCGGTGTCCCGGCAGGGATACCGACTTGGATACATTTAACATTTCTCACATTGTGGTGTCCAGAAAGAGGGCCCCGATTGGTTTAACAGAATTACTCTACATTTTTCACAGGCAGTGCGTTAGTGGACATTTGTGCCAGGAGGGAGTTGGTGATAGCCAATACCATCTTCAGGCACAAAATGATCCACAGGTATACATGGCGAGTGATGATAAGGGTGGGTGGTGAACTGAATGAAAGAAAGGCAATGATTGATTGTGTGTGTGTGGATAAAAGGATGTGAAAATGTGTGATGGATGCAAGACCTTATAGAGGTTGGGGGAGTGGACTTTCTGACCACTACTTGGTGGTGGCCAGAATGAAGATCCAAGTAAGATGGAGTAATAGAAGAAGGGAAGGACGGGAGAAAGGAGTAGTTGCAAGGAGAGTGGAAAGGTTACAAGAGGATGAGAAAAAGGCAGAATATGAAAGAGAAGTGGAGGAACGATTGGGTAAATATGAATTGGACCGGATGGGGGATGTGGAAGGTGTGTGCTAGATATTCACAGAAGAAATATGTGCAGCATGTGATGTGGTGTGTGGGGTGACGTGAAGAAGGAAGGGGGTGCAAGGAACAGCATGGTGGAATGAAGAGGTGAGACAGGCTGTTGCACAAAAGAAGAAAGCATACAATGAATTGATGAGAAATAGGGGCGTGGAAGAAGTTGACAGACGGAAGAGAGAGTTATATGTGGAAAGGAAGGAGAGGTGAAAAGATTAGTAAGAGAGAGTAAGAAGAGAGTGGATGAGGAATTTGGAAGGAATTTGAGTGTCAAGTGGAGGGAATGTAAGAAAATGTTCTGGAAAGAGAGTAAGACAGGGTGGCAGTGAAGTTAGTAGGGGAGTGAAAGATAAAAATGGTAGATTACTAGTGGAGAAGGGAGAAAAAGTGAGGAGATGGAGAGAACACTTTAAGGAATTGTTGAACATTGAGGATGGAAGTAATGCAAGTATAAGTGGCTGGGGAATGGCTGGCAGAAGGAGAGAGGTGAGAAGACAGGAAGAAATCAGTAGGACAGAAGTTGTGGAAGCAATGAAGAAAGTCAAATTGGGGAAAGTCCAAGGAATTGATGGAGTGTGTGGTGAAATGCTGAAGAATGGGGGAGAGATAGTAGTAGAATGGATGTGGAAGATGTGCAGATTGGCCTGGGAGGAAGATAGAATTCCAGAGGATTGGAAGTCAGGTATAATTATTCCCTTGTACAAAGGAAAAGGGGTAAAAGAAGTGTGTGGTAATCATACGGGCATTTGTCTTCTTAGTGTAACAGGAAACGTGTATGGTAGGATACTTATTGACAGACTCAGGGAAATAACAGAGGAATTAGTTGGTGAAGAACAGGGAGGCTTTAGGAATGGAAGAGGTTGTGTAGATCAGATATTCATTCTTAGATCTTTAGTCGAAATGTTTCAAGAAATGAGAAAGAAGTTGTATGTAGCCTTCATGGATTTGGAGAAAGCATATGACAGGATGAACAGACAAGGATTGTGGAAAGTCTTAAGAATATATGGAGTAGATGGGATGTTGTTGAATGCTGTGAAGAGTAAGTATGATGGTACTAAGGCTGCAGTGCGTGTGGATGGTGAACTGAGTCAATTTTTCTCTTTGAAGGTTGGGTTGAAACAGGGATGTGTCATGTCTCCATGGTTGTTCAATCTGTACATGGATGGGGTAATAAAAGAGGTAGAAGGTAGGGCAGTGGATGTTGGAGTGGCCCTAGTGAAAGAGGGTAGTGTTTGGAAACTCCCTGTACTGTTGTTTGCAGATGATACTGTGTTGTTAAGTGAAGACGAAGGGGAGCTGCAAGGCTTGGTGGATGAGTTTGGGAGAGTGTGTAAGAAACGGAATCTAAAGGTGTATGTAGGGAAGAGTAAAGGGATGGTCTTTGAGAAAGATGAAGTCAGTGAATGTACAGTGAGGTTGGATGGTGAGGAAATGGAAAATGTGAGTACGTTTAAGTACTTGGGGAGTGTGATGAGAAGGATGGAAGTTTGGAGGATGAAGTGCTTGAAAGGGTACAACAAGGAAGAAAGGTTGCTGGTTCCTTGAAAGCAGTGATAAAAAATAAGGAAGTGAGCATGGAAATGAAAAAGTTACTACATGACAGTATTGTGATACCAACTCTAATGTGTGGAAGTGAAGCTTGTACGTTGCTGGACGGACACAAGTCATGAGTGACAGCAGTGGAAATGAGTTATTTGAGAGAAGCCTGTGGAGTCACATGGAAAGACAGGTTGACAAATGAGGATATAAAGGAGCATGGTGGTGTGGATGTGGATGTGATAGGAAGCGTTATGAGGAACACACTGAGGTGGTTTGGCCATGTGGAGAGGATGGAGGGTGAGAGACTGACGAGGAGAGTGTATGTGAGTGTGGTGGAGGGGGGGAAAGGGAGGGGGTGGCCGAGGATGATATGAAGGGATGGAGTGGAGAGGTATATGAGAGAGGGGTGTGTGAGTTGCGAGGAGGACAGCGAAATGGCGGGGGACAGGCCGACGTGGAGGCTATTTGTATTTGGCTACCCCGTACTGGATTGGGACGTCTGGCAATATATATAAGGATATATATATATATATATCCTTATCCTCAGCCGCTGAGGTCCACTGCAGGACCGGCCTATCCCTACCGAAGCAGGGACGATACAGCCAATGTATCTCTACCAAGTGGCTTAGACTGTCTGGTAGAAACTGTATGTAGGGTGAGAAGTGCTTGTAAGTGTAATTGTAGTTTTGTAGTGGCTTGGGATGTGTGTGTAGTCTGTGAACCAAGTGTAATCGGCCCGCCTTAAGCCGAATGGGTGCAAGCATACTAGTATGCGACACTGGTTCAACCACAGCACCCCTTGTGTCCGCCAGAATAGCAAGTGGATTGGTGAACGCTTCCCAAAGTTTTTACAACTCTGGCGGGAGGCGATCCCGCGCTCACCAGCGTGCGAAACGCACACTCTACCACTGTACTACAGAGACTCCATATATATATATATATATATATATATATATATATATATATATATATATATATATATAATGGGTACTTGGAATGTAAGAGGAGCGAATGATGAGGTGAAAGAGAGAGAGATTGTCCAGGTGCTTGAGGGTGCGAAAGTGGATGTATGTGGAATAACTGAAACAAAATGGAGAGGAGAAAGTGTGAGAGAATGGGAGTATGGATGGGGTATATGTGCAGGTGAGTAGGTGAGAATGAGAGGGCGAAGGAAGGAGTATGTATAGTTGTGAGTAAAAGATGGAAGAAGAGCATAAGACAGTATGGATCAGTTGGGTCAAGGATTGTGTGGGTAAAGTTGAAAGTTGGAATACAAATGTGGGCGATTGTGTGTGTGTATGCGCCAACGCAAGATCGTGCTAGAAGAGTGAGAGAAGAGTTTTGGACAAATGTAGAAGTGTGCATGGAAAAGTTTGGAAGGAATGAGAGAGTGTTTTTGATTGGTGATATGAATGGTAAAGTTGGGAATGCAAAGGTGGATGGAATAGTTGGTGAGTGGGGTGTGCCTGCTGAGATAGATGAGAATGGGAGTGCGTTAGTGGACATTTGTGCTGGGAGGGGGTTGGTGGTAGCCAATACCCTCTTCAGGCATAAAATGGTCCACAGGTATACATGGCGAGTGATGAGAAGGGTGGGTGGTGAACTGAATGAAAGGAAGGCAATGATTGAATATGTGTGTGTGGATGAAAGGATGCGAAGATGTGTAATGGATGCAAGAGTTTATAGAGGTTGGGGGAGTGGACTTTCTGACCACTACTTGGTGGTGGCCAGAATCAAGGTCCAATTAGAATGGAGAAATAGAAGAAGGGAAAGACGAGAGGAAGGAGTAGTTGCAAGGAGAGTGGAAAGGTTACAAGAGGATGAGAAAAAGGCAGAGTATAAGAGAGAAGTGGAGGAACGATTGGGCAAATATGAATTAGAGCAGATGGGAGACGTGGAAGGTGTGTGTAGCATATTTACAGAAGAAATATGTGCAGCATGTGATGTGGTGTGTGGAAGGAAGAGAAGACGGAGGGGGGTGCAAGGAACAGCGTGGTGGACTGAAGAGGTGAAACAGGCTGTGGCACAAAAGAAGAAAGCATACAATGAATGGATGAGAAATAGGGGTGTGGAAGAAGCTGAGAGGCGGAAAAGAGAGTTATATGTAGAAAGAAGGAGAGAGGTGAAAAGATTAGTAAGAGAGAGTAAGAAGAGAGTGGATGAGGAATTTGGAAGAAATTTGGGAGTAAAGTGGAGGGACTGTAAGAAAATGTTCTGGAAAGAGGTGAAAAGAGTAAGACAGGGTGGAAGTGAAGTTAGCAGGGAAGTGAAAGATAAAAATGGTAGATTACTAGTGGAGAAGGGAGAAAAAGTGAGGAGATGGAGAGAACACTTTAAGGAATTGTTGAACGTAGAGGATGGAAGTAATGCGAGTATAAGTGGCTGGGGAATGGCTGGGAGAAGGAGGGAGGTGAGAAGACAGGAAGAAATCAGTAGGATAGAAGTTGTGGAAGCAATGAAGAAAGTTAAATCGGGGAAAGCCCCAGGAATTGATGGAGTGTGTGGTGAAATGCTGACGCATGGGGGAGAGATAGTAGTAGAATGGATGTGGAAGATGTGCAGATTAGCCTGGGAGGAAGGTAGAGTCCCGGAGGATTGGAAGTCAGGTATATTTATTCCCTTGTACAAAGGAAAAGGGGAAAAAGAAGTGTGTGGTAATCATAGGGGCATTTGTCTTCTTAGTATAATAGGAAAAGTGTATGGTAGGATACTTATTGACAGAGTTAGAGAAAGAACAGAGAAATTAGTTGGAGAAGAACAGGGAGGCTTTAGGAAGGGAAGAGGTTTTGTAGATCAGATATTCATTCTTAGATCTTTAGTGGAAAAGTTTCTAGAGAAGGAAAAGAAGTTGCATGCGGCTTTCATGGATTTGGAGAAAGCATATGACAGGGTGGATAGACAAGGATTGTGGAAAGTGTTAAGAATATATGGAGTAAATGGGAAGTTGTTGAATGCTGTGAAGAGTATGTACGATGGTGCGAAGGATGCAGTGCGTGTGGATGGTGAACTAAGTGAATTTTTCTCTTTGAAAGTTGGGTTGAAACAGGGATGTGTCATGTCTCCATGGTTGTTCAATCTGTACATGGATGGGGTAATAAAAGAGGTACCGGAACAAGGTAGGGTAGTGGAGGTTGGAGTGGCCCTGGTGAGAGAGGATAGTGTTTGGAAACTCCCTGTACTGTTGTTTGCAGATGATACTGTGTTGTTGAGTGAAGACGAAGGGGAGCTGCAAGGCTTGGTGGATGAGTTTGGGAGAGTGTGTAAGAAACGGAATCTGAAGGTGAATGTAGGGAAGTGTAAAGTGATGGTCTTTGAGAGAGATGAAGTTAGTGAATGTACAGCGAGGTTGGATGGTGAGGAATTGGAAAATGTGAGTAGGTTTAAGTACTTGGGTAGTGTGATGAGTAAGGATGGAGGTTTGGAGGGTGAAGTGCTTGAAAGGGTACAGCAGGGAAGAAAGGTTGCTGGTTCTTTGAAAGCAGTGATAAGAAACAGGGAAGTGAGCATGGAAGTGAAAAAGTTACTACATGACAGTATTGTGATACCAACTCTAACGTATGGAAGTGAAGCTTGGACGTTGTTGGAAGGACACAAGTCAAGAGTTAGAGCAGTGGAAATGAGTTATTTAAGAGGAGCCTGTGGAGTCACATGGAGAGATAGGCTGACGAATGAGGATATAAAGGAACGTTGTGGTGTTGATCGTGGATGTGATAGGAAGCGTTATGAGGAACACACTGAGGTGGTTTGGCCATGTGGAGAGGATGGAGGGTGAAAGACTGACGAAGAGAGTGTATGTGAGTGAGGTGGAGGGGGGAAGAGGGAGGGGGAGGCCGAGGATGAGATGGAGGGATGGGGTGGAGAGGTATATGAGAGAGGGGGGTGTGAGTTGGGAGCAGGGCAGTGAAATGGCGGGGGACAGGGCGACTTGGAGGCGATTTGTTTGTGGCCACCCCAAACGGGATTGAGGCGTCTGGCAATAGATAGATAGATAGATAGATATATAATGTTTGACCAGGAGCATGATCCCACTGCTAGCTGGCCCGTTCCCTAGTGGCGTATAGGGGAAGGCCTTGCAGATATACGAAGTACCATCTTAGATGGCAGGGAGAGTGGGACCCCAAGTAGATATATAGTGCTCCATCGAATATACTAAATAAGGCGCCACAAAAATTACATCTCACCAGAAACTATGTGACAGAGACGTGAGATAGTTTGCCCCAGTCCTCCCAACCAAACATAAATTGTACTGTTAATAATCTCATGGCATTGCTGTTGGATCATCGTCTACCAAAGGTCCAACCGTACTGCCTCCTGTGCTTACGGGCAATGTGCCACCGAAAGTGATAGGCATTGTCTCGGCTAGTCAGAGACCAGGATAAACTAAAATCCATGACGATATATGTATACAGTGTTAGAAGTCTCGGAAATGATTACAAACTTGATAACTTAATGACTGAATTAGAAAATATTAGTTGGGATATTGTAGGTTCGAGTGATATCCACAGAACAGAAGAAAAAAATTCAGCTCCAAGAGCAACCACCTATTTTATTGCAGAGGAAGGCAAAATGAAAGAGTCAGTGGTGAAAGATTTCTAATTAACACAAATTTGACAAAAAACATTGTTAAATTCAGCAGCGTATCTGACGGAGTAGCACGGATTGTCGATGGCAAACTTAGTGAATTTTTCTATTCAAAGGTTGGATTGAAACAGGGATTGTGTAATGTCTCCTTGGTTGTTCAATCTGTATATGGATGGGGTTATAAAAGAGATACAAGGTAGGGCAATGGACGTTGGAGAAGCCCTAGTGAGAGAAGGCAATGTTTGGAAACTCCCTGTACTGTTGTTTGCAGATAGTAGTGTATTATTAAGTGAAGACGACGGGGAGCTGCAGGGTTTCGTGGATGAATTTGGGAGAGTGTGTAAAAAACGGAATCTAAAGGTGTATGTAGGGAGGAATAAAGGTATGGTCTTCGAGAGAAGTGAAGTCAGTGAATGTACAGTCAGGATGAATGTGGAGAAAATGGAAAATGTGAGTGCGTTTAAATACTTGGGTAGTGTGATAAGCAAGGATGGAAGTTTAGAGGGTGAAGTGCTTGAAAGGGTACAACAAGGAAGAAAGATTCCTGGTTCCTCGAAAGCAGTCATATGAAACAGGGAAGTGATCATGGAAGTGAAAAAGTTTCTATGTAACAGTACCGTGATACGAACTCTAACGTACGGAAGTGAAGCTTGGACCATTTTGGAGGCACACAAGTCAAGAGTTAAAGCACTGGAAATGAGGTACTTGAGAGGAGCATGTAGAGTCACATGGAGAGACAGACTAACAAATGAAGAAGTGAGGGAGCATTGTGGTGTGATGCGAAGCGTTAAGAGAAACACACTGAGGTGGTTTGGGCATGTGGAGAGGAAGGAGAGTGGAAGACTGACGAGGAGAGTGTATGTGAGTGAGGTGGAGGGGGGGAGGGGGAAGGGGAGGCCAAGGATGAGATGGAGGGATGGAGTGGAGATGTACTGTATATGAGAGAGGGGAGGGGTGTGAGCTGAGAACAGGGCAGTGAAATGGAGGGGGACAGGGCGACATGGAGACGATTTGTTTGTGGCCACCCCTTACGGGATTAAGGCGTCTGACAACAGATACATGGATAGAGAAAAAATACACCCTGAAAGTAATATGAGCATATTCACCGACTTTTCAAATCTCAGATGAAGGAATAGAAACATTCTATGACATCTCCCAGATTATGGAAGAAGAAGAAATGACCACAAATACTATACTCATAGGAGACCTCAAAGCAAACGTTGGTAAATCGAAAAATGGAGAAGCATGTATGGCAAAATTCGGAGCGGGAGAAAGGAACGAAAAAGGAGAAAAGGTGGTAGAATTTGCAGAATTGTGTGACATGAGTATAAAGAATATATGCTCTCTCAAAAGAACTGGGAGAAAATGGAACAGGAGAAATCCTAATGGAAAAACAAAGAATGAAATCGACTTCATTATAGCAGATAAGAATAACACGATCATTAATGTCACAGTTATCAACAAAGTAAATATAGGAAGTGACCACAGAATGGTGGATTGCACAACCAGATTCATTATCAGAAGTGAAAGAAAGAAGACGATTCAAATAAAAAGATAGGTCCAATAAAATTAAACGAGAACAAAGCCGCCTTTCAGTTAGAAAAAAAGAACAGATTTCAGGCTCTAAGTTATGCTGAATGTGACACTGATAAGTTCAATGATAGACTAAGGAAAGTGCTAAAAATCAGCGGCGGTAGTAGGGAATGCTAGTACAACCAAATCCAGCAAGTATTTAAAAATGACCCTTGAGCTCATGAAAAGAGGAAAAGATATAAAAGCAAAAACAAAGAAAGATGAAATAGAAAGAGTGGAATTTAATAAGCTTATCAACAAGAGACACAGAGAAGAAAAACGAAAGAGAATCCAAGATCAGATCGAAGAAATCAACAAAAAAGGAAAAAGTCTGAAACAGGTCCGTAGTAAAATGAACCCAAGGAGAGCAACAAATTATATCACTGAAAGACAAAAATGGTGAAGCCAATAAATGCTGAGATAGGATGGTGAAGAAAGCTGAAGAATTTCACAAAGAACTTTGTACATCAAACACAGCTAAACGTCAAACAGCTAAAATTTAAGTAGACACAAGTGAAAAACCTGAGGTAACACAAGATGAAGTAAATATTTCTCTCAGAAGTATGAAAAGAAGGAAGGCCCCAGGAGAACATGGAATTGTACCAGAATTACTGTCGGATGCAGAAGTACAAAAAATGCTTGCCCTCATGTTTTCTGTGTGTATGAAACAGAAGAAAATTCCCAAAACATGGTGTAATGCAATAGTTATTTTGCTTTACAAAACTGGCAACTCAGAATATCTCAGTAGCTATCAACCCATTAGTTTATGGTCAGTTATTTACAAACTTTTCACTAAAGTCATTACGTACAGAATAACAACAAATTTGGAAGAAAACCAAACCTCGTGAACAGATAGGACTGCGAAGCGGGTATTCGACTACTGATCATCTGTACACAATGAATCAGCTAATTGACAAAATTACATCGAATACAGTAAACCACTCTCTTTAGGTTTTGTTGATTATGAAAAAGTATTCGACTCGGTGGAGCACATAGCAATTATAAATTCATTACAAGAACATGAAGTAAATGAGAACATTGTAAAACTGCCTTAAAACGATATATAAATAAGGAGCTGCTACAGTTAAATTACATAGAGACTCGGAAAATTTGAAGATTGTGTAGGGCGTGCGTCAGGGAGATTGTTTCACTAAACTGGATTGGACTGGGAAAACAAAGGAGTAAGCATGGATGGAGAAAGATTTGAAGATGACATTGTCCTAATATCAGAAACAGGAGAGACATTGCAAGAAATGTTAAATGTACTGAATAGAGAAGGTCTCAACGTAGTGTTAAAGATGAACAGGGGTAAAACTGATGTTTAATCCTAATACACCGAAGAGTGTCATCAGAAAAAGTGATGAAATTCTTGAAGAAGTTTAGGAGTACAATTACCTGGGGCAAATACTAAAACTAAAGAAAGACCATGATAGCAAAGTAAAGAGACGCATTACAATTGCATGAGAGACATCATGAAAAGTAGCATGCCAATTTGTATTAAACGAAAATTATAGCAATATCGAACGTATAATTCCAGCTATGATATACGGTCATTGACCGGCTAGCTATCGCTACAGGTAAAAATGGTGTCACTAACTAGGCTACGATAATTAGAAAAACATTCTTTCCTCATAATTAATTGTACTGATATACGCAATTATCTCTTAAATGTCCCCTAGAATGCAATATCATGGAGTTCATTGCCTCATTTGCCCAACCCTAAATAGCAGGCGAATTAAAAGTAGCTAATGTTGCCTTGAAGCTCAAAAGAGCGGCGAGCTTCTCCCTGAAGGGATGAAACCTTGCTATGGTTTTATCCCGCCTCATCTTCTTTGCTTTCCTTTATCTTCGTTATTGATCAGTGCAAGTACTCCTTAGCTCTGGCAGGTGTCTCGGTGATAAATAAAATCGGCTGCTATTAAACAGAATAAAATATAAATTACATAACTTTTAAACCCGGAGAATGACATATCATTTCTACTCTAGTTACAGCCACACATTTTACTCACCGCTAGAAACCCTTCCGATGTCCTAGATTTAATTTGAGATCAGATCGATTATCAACATTGTTCTTAACCATCTTCAAATAACAAGTTTCTCCTAGTTGTAAGGAAAATGGTGAATGAATTGTAATCGTTGTGTTTGTGTGTGTCCTTCCGTTTGTTTACGTCACTGTCATCGGTATATCCAAAAAGGTAGGACATAAGCTGGTATTACTGAAAAAGCGTACTACCGAAGTTCGCTTTAGTGTCCGCCATGGTCTGGGTTTCGAATTTAGGCCCGTGGAATCGCAGAATGGCAGACAACCATGATACCACTGGGCCACCATAGCTCCTGGACCAGATTATCAGGATGAAATTGAATGGGGAGGCTTACATTTTTTTTTTTTAATCTGCACAAAATAATCACACAAAATAATATACCGCAAAAGAATCTCTTTCACCAAGTATGAGCAACAGTCTTCATAAATAAATCCACATCTAAAGTTTATATTTGTCCATCTTTTACCTTTCACTGCTAAGGTTTTCCTGGATATTATATGCAGGCTAAAACCATATGATTATTCTCTGTCCTGAGAAATGATAGCAGTCAGAGGGTTAAGAATTATCTCAATTAACCCTTTAGGTGCTATTTTATTCGGTCTCGGAACACAGGTCTTTCAATGAAGAAAATCTTCGCAATCAATAGGAAAGGGTAAATTATTCAAGTAAGAACTAAGCAAATTATTCAGCCTTATTCCCCGTTATGTGGCTAAAAGTGACTGCATTATAGCTTCTAATAAAATATAATTAGGCCTAATGCCTGGTGGTATTGGGTTAATGAACAGTTTCGGAAATTACGTGGATGATTTTCCGGTGATAACATACGAGTTACTACGCAGGAGGCGGGAGAGATGGAAACGAGGTGGACATGTACGGTCAGTGACAAAAGATTTTCAACCACTCTACTGCGTCTACTTTACACTTAGACAAATCCTTCATTTTTCTCCTTGAGCACATCAGAACTAACCATTAAAGGACAAAGAAACCGATGTTCAAAACAAGGCAGAGTATTGTGGGAGTCATCACCTTCTACTGTGGTGACCTACTCGGAAGGGGAAAAAGGGGATAGAAAGCGAGCGGATCTATCCATAACACCAGGGTGCGGTGATCTCCCCATATGTGATAAAAACTTTGAAATATGACCAATATGAGGCTGTTATGCAATGGATAATAGATATAACAACATATTTTAAGGTTCAGAATGCAGTATTCCCAATATCATGTTTTTTTGTTTTTTGTTTTAGTAAACATGAACTAAAATAAACTCTATCTTAAATTATTAAGCCTAGGGGAGCATAACACATAAATTCATAAATCACTAACTCAGTCACAACGTTTCAAGTGTTTCCGTAACTGCAACTCAAAAGAATGAAGCTAGGGATGTCTAAGAATGATATAATTAATTTTGGGACACTATAACTATCTCATTAACTTGAGTCTTCTGCACAATATGACGAACATCGTTGATATGCTGTAACTGAATTTTTGTTTCCTATGTACTGTCACAATTTTAGAAACGATCACCTCTTAATAAGGTTACGTTATTATTCACCTTCGCAATATCCACATATAAAGTAAACATTTCTCCGTAATAAAATTAAAACGTCTTTTTGAGGGGGGGGGGGCTATAGGGACTCACGGTGGGTCATCTTAAATAGTTTGTTTCCATGGGTTTTATGTGCATCAAATCCCTCACCTTCCTCGCATTTTGAACACTGAGAGATTTGAAAAAAACCTCTAAATTTACAAGCACAAAAAAGAAGAAGAAGACGAAGAAGAAGAAGATAAATTAGAAGTAGGCTACAGGAGGTGAAATATTACGTGAACTTAGTCTTCGAGCGCAAACGAGTTACAAGGCAGGATTTGCGAAAGGCAATTGATCCAATGCAGAACACATTTACGGTACTAGTAAAACACTGGTAACGAAGAATGAGTTATTGAAGTGCGTTAGTTTTCGTCTTACGAAGATCAATAACCATTTTCAGATCAATATATCGTCAAGTGTAGTCATATTAAAAAGTCGACTTACTGGTATCCAAGGAGACTTACTTCTACGTCATAGCTAAAATTCATGGAATTTTCATACAACCACGGCTTCGTATTAAAGTTGTAGGAGTGACCCAGTCCCGTTAGGTGAAAGCAAACTTATTAAGGGTAGATGCTCTGGGGTATTTGGGAGGCAGGATAGGAGAGAGACAAACAACACTGATTTATATAAACGTTGTTAAACTAAAAAAGTTATTGTTTGCTTATGAACTCTGTGTGCATGGACTACGTATGCATGAGCCATAAGACTGAGAAGATATCAGATTTCCAATTTTAGGTTCAATTGTTCTTGACATGAAAGCGCTTGAACACCTGTACACACACACACACACACACACACACACACACACATTATTTAAACATAGTACACTCTCGCGCTCCACGAACGCGGGTGTAAGAATTGGTGGACGGGAATGACGAGAGCAGAACGGTAATGAATTTCACTTGATTGGATGTTACAAAGGGAAGGAATCTGACGATCGAAAATAAAATGGCCGAGGTAAACAATGCTGTATAAAGTTTAGAGAACAGGAAAGCAGCAGAGATAGACATAATGTCCCGGTGGGCAAAAATGATAAACTGACGTGGGAAGAGGACCCTGAAAATCTGTGATACGTATTGTAAGAAAAAAAAAACGAACGAAGCTGCACCTCAAGAGCGAGAGAAACTGTGACTGTCTTATAAAAAAAGTAATGGTGACCGAAGTGAGTGCGAATATTGTCGCGGAATCAGTCTGCGAGTGTTGTGGGTAAGGTGTCAGTATATGGAATAATAGTGACAAAAGAATGTAAGAAAAATGTCACTAGAAATTGTCAGGTATACATGGCGAGTGATAAGAAGGGTGGGTGGTGAACTGAATGAAAGGAAGGCAATGATTGATTATGTGTGTGTGGATGAAAGGATGCGAAGATGTGTAATGGATGCAAGAGCTTATAGAGGTTGGGGGAGTGGACTTTCTGACCACTACTTGGTGGTGGCCAGAATTAGAATTCAAGTAAGATGGAGGAATAGAAGAAGGGAAAGACGAGAGGAAGGAGTAGTTGCAAGGAGAGTGGAAAGGTTACAAGAAGATGAGAAAAAGGCAGAGTATAAGAGAGAAGTGGAGGAACGATTGGGCAAATATGAATTGGAGCAGATGGGGGACATGGAAGCTGTGTGTAGGATATTTACAGAAGAAATATGTGCAGCATGTGATGTGGTGTGTGGAAGGAAGAGAAGACGGAGGGGGGTGCAAGGAACAGCGTGGTGGACTGAAGAGGTGAGACAGGCTGTGGCACAAAAGAAGAAAGCATACAATGAATGGATGAGAAATAGGGGCGTGGAAGAAGTTGAGAGGCGGAAGAGAGAGTTATATGAAGAAAGAAAGAGAGAGGTGAAAAGATTAGTAAGAGAGAGTAAGAAGAGAGTGGATGAGGAATTTGGAAGAAATCTGAGTGTAAAGTGGAAGGACTGTAAGAAAATGTTCTGGAAAGAGGTGAAAAGAGTAAGACAGGGTGGAAGTTAAGTTAGCAGGGGAGTGAAAGATAAAAATGGTAGATTACTAGTGGAGAAGGGAGAAAAAGTGAGCAGATGGAGAGAACACTTTAAGGAATTGCTGAACATAGAGGATGGAAGTAATGCGAGTATAAGTGGCTGGGGAATGGCTGGGAGAAGGAGGGAGGTGAGAAGACAGGAAGAAATCAGTAGGATAGAAGTTGTGGAAGCAATGAAGAAAATTAAATAGGGGAAAGCCCCAGGAATTGATGGAGTGTGTGGTGAAATGTTGAAGCATGGGTGAGAGATAGTAGTTAGAATGGATGTGGAAGATGTGCAGATTGGCCTGGGAGGAAGGTAGAGTCCCGGAGGATTGGAAGTCAGGTATAATTATTCCCTTGTACAAAGGAAAAGGGGAAAAAGAAGTGTGTGGTAATCATAGGGGCATTTGTCTTCTTAGTATAATAGGAAAAGTGTATGGTAGGATACTTATTGACAGAGTTAGAGAAAGAACAGAGAAATTAGTTGGAGAAGAACAGGGAGGCTTTAGGAAGGGAAGAGGTTGTGTAGATCAGATATTCATTCTTAGATCTTTAGTGGAAAAGTTTCTAGAGAAGGGAAAGAAGTTGTATGCGGCTTTCATGGATTTGGAGAAAACATATGACAGGGTGGATAGACAAGGATTGTGGAAAGTGTTAAGAATATATGGAGTAGATGGGAAGTTGTTGAATGCTGTGAAGAGTATGTACGATGGTGCGAAGGCTGCAGTCTGTGTGGATGGTGAACTAAGTGAATTTTTCTCTTTGAAAGTTGCGTTGAAACAGGGATATGTCATGTCTCCATTGTTGTTCAATCTGTACATGGATGGGGTAATAAAAGAGGTACAAGATAGGGTAGTGGATGTCGGAGTGGCCCTGGTGAGAGAGGATAGTGTTTCGAAACTCCCTGTACTGTTGTTTGCAGATGATACTGTGTTGTTGAGTGAAGACGAAGGGGAGCTGCAAGGCTTGGTGGATGAGTTTGGGAGAGTGTGTAAGAAACGGAATCTAAAGGTGAATGTAGGGAAGAGTAAAATGATGCTCTTTGAGAGAGGTGAAGGCAGTGAATGTACAGCGAGGTTGGATGATGAGGAATTGGAAAATG
>NC_136969.1:18903848-18973848 GCF_032717465.1 Coenobita brevimanus
TTAATGCACGTCACTAAGTGCTCTACTGAGCGATACAATTGTTTCTTTATTGTTCGCCTCTGCTTGCCTCAACCGTTAGCCACGCCTTCTTCCGGTGGCTTGTGCGTCCTGCCTATACATCATTTGAATTCAGTCCACTGTTGCTCTGACGGAGAGAGGTCCTGTGCTCCAGAAGTGCGAGAGAAGAGGTCGCTAGCACCCAGACTCCACTGAGTGCAGTTATCCAGTACTCCCATCCTTAGTTCAGCTTCGGGTGATACAAAGCATTCATCGACTATAGTATTTCCTTTTTGTATTTTGTAGTCTTAAGAGTTTAGTTAAGGTGTTTTTTTTCCTAGGCGTAAGTACTTAGCTTTTGTGTGAGTGAGTGAGTGCGGTCTCATTGATTTGATTTGAAATGTAACGTTAAATCTATTTTTGTAATCAATAAATTTAACAGTTCTTTTTCTTGAGCTTAATGTAAAGTAAAATCTTGTTTCATTTCTCCAAATTAAGCTTATTTTCCATATAGCTCCTAGCTTGCATAAACGTTTGCCTTCATAACTGGTACTTAGACCAGTCTTGTTGTATTAACTTAATATCCGTTGTGCCACCTAGGAGTTTAAGCATCAGCAAGAACCTGTTATTATTATTAGTATTAGTTATTTATTGTCAGGGGTGAAGTAACTTTCTCCAGAGGCTAACAGTACTAATTCAGCAATTGTGAGTAATTAGTCTCTGCTGTGTACTGTTGAGAAAGTTTATAAATTCTCGTTCTTAGAGAATCGTAGCAAGTCAGCGTAAAGTAATCATTGCTTGATGTAGCAAGACAATCATTGTCCCTGCTCTTCAATATTATTGAATATTAATATCAATTAAATAATATTTAAGCATTTATTTAAAAAAAAACAGTGATATTATAAAAACCCCGTGACAATTGGCGACCTCATTCCAGGATATTAACTCCTAGCTATAAAGCTATTCACGAGATAGTGCTCACTCGTTCATATTTAGGAATTTATCATTAAAGTTTATAGGCACAAGTTTACTGGTGGTTACCGTTAATTTAGCAAGTGAATTTTTGCTTTATTAATCTATAGAGTACTTAACTCTATTTAGTACTTTATTTTGGTAACGCTAGATGATTTTTTTCGCTCCTGGGTAGCCGCCGTACCCATTGTGTTAGTTATTGAGAGTTCTTAGTTATTCGCATTTTTGCTTTAATCTTTGCCAGTTAACTAGATAAGACTGGTCACCACTAACTTGTGTCTGTACTCTTTACTTGTGTTTATTAGTATTCGTTTGCGAAGCAGTCAGTACACAATTTCGGTTTGCTTAGTAAATTGAGCTAGCATCATCGCAGCCAGTGCTTATGTGCAGGAAGCCAAAGATATGGGTCTCACAGACCCAGAGAAAATACAGAGTTACGTTCTCTCACGGTTCAATTACGAGCAAGAACGTGAGAAAGATGCTCGTGAAGAGCGTAGAATTCAGCGCGAATACTAGCGAGAACAGCGCGAATACGAGCGAGAACAGCGCGAACACGAGCGAGAACAGCGTGAACACGAGCAAAAACAGCGCGAACTCGACTTGGAACACGAGCGAGAACAGCGTGAGGAACGAGAGAGAGAACGAGAACACGAACGTGCCGAGCGAGAAGCACGCGAAAAACATGAACTTGAAGTGCTGAAGCTCAAGCGAGATTCCTTGGCTTCAGACACGTCTGGTGCAGTTGGTCCAAGCTCCACAAGTGTTCTCCCTGTACATGTCCTGGCGACCCCACGCATCAAGCTTCCTTCATACAAGGAAAGCGAGCGAATCGAGCCGTACATAGCTCGTTTTGAGGACATGGCAGACATGTATCAACTGGATGAGGCAGCTAAGCGGCTTCAGTTTCTTAGCCTATTTGAGGGCCCTGCCCTCGATATTCTCCACAGAATTCGTGGAGACAATCTCACATATGAGATGATGAAAGCTGCACTCATTAAGGCGTATGGTCTCACAGTAGACGACGCCAAAGTTCAGTTCATGCGAGCTCGTCTCCAAGACATGGAGACAGCTGTTCAGTTCCTCGATCGTCTCACTGCTTACTTAAATGAGTGGATGGAGAAAGATGAAACTCCTTCCATGCGTGAGGGGATAATTGACCTTATGCTGCGTACACAGCTAGAGAGGTCGTGGCCTGCTGAGCTCATAGCACAGCTTAAGATCTGCCAGGTGAAAGATGCCAGCCAAATGGCAGAAAAGGCTGACGCATTCTTTACTGCATACGGGTATCAAACTCGTAAGCAAAACACCTGGAGCAGAAAAGATACTGCCAAATCTGGGAAGTCGTCTCAGACTGAACCCCAGCAACAAGGCCATTCTCAGAGTAATGGCCAAGGTCCAAAACTGCAGTGGAAGGACCAGGGGCAAAACACTCAGAAACCTGAGTGGAAGAAGTACAACAAGTACCCTAACCAGCAGCAGTATCAGCCACGCAATCGACCTTCGGGACAAACTTTTTCACCACCAGCTCAAAAGAGGCAGGAAGCGAACGCAGCCTTCATTCCTCAGCAGCAGCACGGTGGTCACGTCCCTACCAGTATGGGTACTCCCCCACAGTTCACTAGTCCCACAGTGACAGTGAACCCCCCTCCACAGATGGCCAATGTTCCATCTTCTCAAGGCACAATGTTTGCCGCATCAATTCAGCAGCCTCATGAGTGGCTAGCTGCTTCCTCCACAGGGCCTCCCACAGGTGACAGTACCTTCCTTGTTCAGCCAGGGTTTGTGGGAGGTATTCCTGTGAAGGTCCTGAGAGACAATGGTTCCTCAGGTTGCTCTGTCAAGCAGAGTCTAGTTCGGCCTGAGCAGTATACAGGTTGACAGATCCATGCAAACCTTATTGATGGATCAGTGAGATTGTTCCCTGAGGCATGTATCCAGGTGGCATCTCCATTTTATACTGGTACAACACTTGCAGTTGTCATGCCAGAACCTCTATTTGACCTTATAGTAGGAAATATTCAAGGAGTCTAGGATAGTTGCTCCGATGATGACGCTACTCAGACTTCGGCTGCTGCGGTAACACGAGCCATGACTGAGGCTCCAGACTGTGTCACCCCAGTGATCATTGAATCGCCGCAAGATCTGATGTGTAGTCAACTTGTTGTGCAAGAACAACATTCTGACCCGACACTTGCTGCCGTGCGGAAGAAACAAAAGGGTCGAGTGATAAAGTATTCACGGGGAGGTCGAGCCAAGTTCCTTTGCAAACAAGGACAGCTCTACCGTGAGTCACGAACACCTGAGGGCGAGGTTCGACTGCAGTTTGTCGTTCCCGCCAAGTACCGCCTAGCAGTGTTACAATGGGGTCATTGTTCAGCCTCAGGAGGTCACATGGGCAAAAGGAAGACCCAGGGCCGTATTCGAGCTGACTTTTTCTGGCCAGGGATGGGACGAGACATAGATAGTTTTGTCCGTTCCTGCAGTGTGTGTCAAAGTAACACCACTAATCAGGGACATGTCCTTCCTGTGCCGTTCGTAACCACACCTGTAATCTCAGACAGTTGAGAGACAGGGTAGTGGTGAAGTGGGTGCAGACCTGACGTCTCGCCCATTGGCCCCACAGGACACATTATGTCCAGGGCCTGTACATACATATTATGTACCGTAAGTTAAGGGGAAAGTTGAGAGGCGACTCGAGGCTATGGAAGACCCGAGTTCGCACGAGGATTCTCAGCTCCCCGATACTAATATAAGTACTGTAGGTTAAGGGGGAAGTGAGAACTCCGCAAAGGCGACTTGAGGCTATGGAAGACCCAAGTTTGCACAAGGATTCTCAGCTCCCCGATACTAATATAAGTACTGTAGGTTAAGGGGGAAGTTGAGAGGTGACTTGAGGCTATGGAAGACCCGAGTTTGCACAAGGATTATCAGCTTCCTGGTACTAATATAAGTACTGTAGGTTAAGGGGGAAGTTCGAGAGAGAACTCCGCAGAGGCGACTCGAGGCTATGGAAGACCCGAGTTTGCACAAGGATTCTCAGCTCCCCGATACTAATATAAGCATTGTAGGTTAAGGGGGAAGTGAGAATTCCCCAGAGGCGACTTGAGGCTATGGAAGACCCGAGTTTGCACAAGGATTCTCAGCTCCCCGATACTAATATAAGCATTATAGGTTAAGGGGGAAGTGAGAACTCCGCAGAGGCGACTCAAGGCTATGGAAGACCCGAGTTTGCACAAGGATTCTCAGCTCCCCGATACTAATATAAGTACTGTAGGTTAACCCGCGCCGTCCCGAGGACGTACTTCCACGTCCTCACGTTTTGTCACAGCTAATCCTGAGGACGTACTTCAACGTCCTGCAATTGCAAGGTTCATAATTTCCACAATTTTCAATTTTCGCGAGTCATTTTTGGTACGTATACACGGGACACCTTCCTCAACAAGATGCCAGGCAGAGACAATGCCTTACCCAGCATGACCTCCTCCCCCCCCTGCATGCCCTTTTCTCAGCAATTCACCTGTTATCAGTGACCTGGCCAGTATAGCCATGTCATGCCACGGTACGAAATTCAGGGCCAGAGTGATTCCCCAATCAATGACAATGTGGAGGACAAACTTTACATAGCATTAGAGGAAGAAACAGTTAGAAATGATGATCAGGTAATGTGGCAAAAAAAGGTCAGGTATTAGTGAGTGAAACAATGCTTATAATGCCTATATTACTGCTTGAAAACCAATATACTCTTGTACTACATATAAATTCGTAACAGTAAATAAATGAATACCATTTATGAGTGGTGTGAAATAGTTATCCTCCCATAGAACTCGTTTTCTTTGGTGCCAGCCTGATAGAAAACCCAGTAAGGTAAGGAGGCTCTCCTACCTGTAATGAGTATTTTAAACCTCAGGTGAGCGATTTCTCTATGAATTTTCGATGCTTCTCACCAAAAGCGAAAGTTTTAGCAAAAAAAAAAAAAAAAAGGGTCGAAAAATGGTCGGGATTGGGGGGTACCAGTGGTCAAAAAGTGGTCGGGACGGGGCGGGTTAAGGGGGAAGTTCGAGAGAGAACTCCGCAGAGGCGACTCGAGGCTATGGAAGACCCGAGTTTGCACAAGGATTCTCAGCTTCCCGATATTAATATAAGTAATGTAGGTTAAGGGGGAAGTGAGAACTCCACAGAGGTGACTTGAGGCTATGGAAGACCCAAGTTTGCACAAGGATTCTCAACTTGCCAACACTAATCGTGTGCTAAAATTAATGGCGACCTCGAGTGTACTTTTCGTAGCATGTACTGATTGCTAGGCAGAGAGAGTAATTGTAACGTAATAAGAATTTTGTCTCATTGACACTTTTGATGCTCCACCTTAATTGGTTTTGCAGGTTCAGCAATGGGTGTAGCAGTTTTGCTGTGCGGACCAGCTGATTGTCTGCCGCACGCTGCCGCCTCTTCTCCTCTGCCTTTGTCGTCGCCATATTATTTACTGTGTCATTTTACACGTAGGTACAGTTACACTACAACTGTCACACCTACACCGTGTATTACATACACCACGCTACACAACAATTAGTTGTCAGTGTAAATGTAGCGAATTTTCGCTCAGTTTGACCTGAGTACAGGATTTTCACCGTCGTCACGGAGTATTTCCCTCAAGCTTGCTTCTATTAACGTAAATACGAGTTTTTTTCACTCACTGGCGACTGCGACTTTCTCCTGTAGCAGGATAGCACACACCACAGTGTGAATCTTGTGTGACTGAGTTAGGATGTGTACATATATATATATCCACAAATTTTTTCCCATAAGGAAAAAATTTAATTTTGTAGGGGCGTAATGTCATGAATCAAATTCACGACATTTCCCTTTTGTGAGAAGCCACGAACTATTAGTGGAAAACTCACTGTGTATCACTCAGTTAACCGTTTCTCTCTCCATTTCGGGGTACACTTTTCAAAACATTCGTCACTGTTTTCAGGAGTGACCGATTTAATGCACGTCACTAAGTGCTCTACTGAGCGATACAATTGTTTCTTTATTGTTCGCCCCTGCTTGCCTCAACCGTTAGCCACGCCTTCTTCCGGTGGCTTGTGCGTCCTGCCTATACATCATTTGAATTCAGTCCACTGTTGCTCTGACGGAGAGAGGTCCTGTGCTCCAGAAGTGCGAGAGAAGAGGTCGCTAGCTCCCAGACTCCACTGAGTGCAGTTATCCAGTACTCCCATCCTTAGTTCAGCTTCGGGTGATACAAAACATTCATCGACTATAGTATTTCCTTTTTTGTATTTTGTAGTCTTAAGAGTTTAGTTAAGGTGTTTTTTTTGCTAGGCGTAAGTACTTAGCTTTTGTGTGAGTGAGTGAGTGCGGTCTCATTGATTTGATTTGAAATGTAACGTTAAATTCATTTTTGTAATCAATAAATTTAACAGTTCTTTTTCTTGAGCTTAATGTAAAGTAAAATCTTGTTTCATTTCTCCAAATTAAGCTTATTTTCCATATAGCTCCTAGCTTGCATAAACGTTTGCCTTCATAACTGGTACTTAGACCAGCCTTGTTGTATTAACTTAATATCCGTTGTGCCACCTAGGAGTTTAAGCATCAGCAAGAACCTGTTATTATTATTAGTATTAGTTATTTATTGTCAGGGGTGAAGTAACTTTCTCCAGAGGCTAACAGTACTAATTCAGCAATTGTGAGTAATTAGTCTCTGCTGTGTACTGTTGAGAAAGTTTATAAATTCTCGTTCTTAGAGAATCGTAGCAAGTCAGCGTAAAGTAATCATTGGTTGATGTAGCAAGACAATCATTGTCCCTGCTCTTCAATATTATTGAATATTAATATCATTTTAAATAATATTTAAGTATTTATTTAAAAAAAACTACCGTGATACTATAAAAACCCCGTGACAGAGCCCCTAGATTACACAACAGATTGCCACTGTCCATGAGACAACTCTTTTCTGCTGAATCCTTCTAGAGATAGCTGAAAGCCTTTTCTTTCAAAATGCTGTGACCTGGAGAGAGGTACTATGACGGATGATTATAGGGTTTAATTATTGCCACTTTCATATTATTTTATTTTTTTACTGATGAAGTATTTATTGTATATGAGATGTCACAACTCTTGTAATTGTAAAAATAATGTATATGTCTATCGAGCGCTTGTGAAATCCCTATGAAAGAACTGGTGGTTTTGAGGGAAAAAAAAAAGATTATTATTATTATTATTATTATTATTATTAATATTAATGAAAAACTGAATCTGGGAATGAAAATTGAAGAATTTGGTTAAATACCCATGTTCAAATTTGGCAGCCCTGGAGCCCGTGTCAGCCGCCAACAAGTGTTCATATTTGATCACTTGTTGTCACTGTCAGAGGATTTCATTCCTGTCATCGATCAGTTCATAGCTTCTCTTAACCAACGGCTGCATGCGTATGAACTGATGTCAGGTCGATTTGGCTGCTTAGGACGACTGACAAAGCTATCCGCTGAAGAGCTGTCTAGAGCAGCTAAGAAATTACTGGATGTCTATCCCAACGATCTTGAGACTTCATTTCCTGAAGAGCACATCCAGTTTGCTGCTTTTGCAAATATTATGCTGACGAAGAGCCAAACGACGTTAGCGCTGAGCTATTTCTCTACAAACTTATCCACGATAAGCATGTGCTAGATACTTTCCCCGATGTGGAGGTAGCTCTGAGAATGTACCTGGTTGTAATGGTGAGCAACTGCAGTGCTGAGCGTGTTTTTTTTTCTTTTTTTCAAGCTGAAATTAATTGAGAATCGCCTACGAACAAGCATGACACAGGAGTGTCTTGTGAATTTGACAGTCATGAGCATCGACTCGGACATCGTACGCTCATTGGATATTGATAATTTAATAAGAGAATTTTCCATTTGAAAATTGCGGAAAGCACCTGGGCTAGACCAGATTTCTAGAAACTGTTCGTTCAATGAACAGTCCATACAAGTGTTGAGTGGTGAGTGCACGCTTGAGTTGTTTGTTTGTTTGATTGTTTTTCTCGCGTCATGATTATTCTGTTTTGTGTAATATGCCAGGAAGTGTTCAGTGCATTTCAGAGTTGCTCTTTTTTTTTTTTTTTTTTTTCACTCAGGCCTAATTAATGTGGAGATTTTTGAGAAAGTATCGTTTTTACCTGATCTTTAATGACAAGTTTCTGAATACAGTATCATAGGTCGTCGAGAGCGAGTTGTATCGTGCGGGCGAGCATATCGTTGCAACAGCCCAAGGGTTAAAAATGCATTTTCATTTAGCACCATGCTAATTTGATGCTTGGGATGGGCCCCTCATACAAGCGGGTCCCAGGCCCCCCACATCCCAAATCCGGCACTGCACACATCCAAAGCCACTTCAACACTACAATCACACTTACAAGCACTTCTCACCCTACATATAGTCTCTACCAGACAGCCTAAGCCAATCGGTAGAGATACATTGGCTGCATCGTCCCCACTTCGGTCGGGATAGGCCGGTCCTGCAGTGGACACTCAAACGGCTGTTGATGCTGAATATGAATATATATATATATATATATATATATATATATATATATATATATATATATATATATATATATATATATATATACAGTAATATGTGTGTTATGAGTGATTTTGAAGTTGGAGAGGGTGAAGAAGGCCATGAAGGTGACTGGATATGTTATGCATATGTTTAAAAAAGAGAAATATGAATGTTGAGAAGAGCAGAGCTGTGGTCTTCGAGAGAATTTAAGTCACTAAATGTACTGTGAGGTTGGATGAGCAGGAAATGGAAAACGTGAGCGCGTTTAAGTACTTGCGTAGTGCGATCAATAAGGATAGAAGTCTAGAGGGTGAAGTGCTTGAAAGGGTACAACAAGGAAGAAAGGAGCTGGTTCTTTGAAAACACTGATGAGAAACAGGGAAGTGAGCATGGAAGTGAAAAACGTTCTGCATGACAGTATTGTGATACCAACTGTAACTTATGGAAGAGTGAGAGCCGTGGAAATGAGTTATTTGAGAGGAGCATGTGGAGTCACATGGAGAGACAGATTGACAAAAAAGGAAGTGAAGGAGCGTCGTGGTGTGGATGTGGATGTGATTGGAAGCGTTAGGAGAAACACACTGTGGTGGTTTGGCCATGTGGAGAGGATGGAGAGCGAGAGACTGACGAGGGGAGTGTATGTGAGTGAGGTGGAGAGGGGGAGAGGGAGAAGCCAAGAATGAGATGGAAGGATGGAGTGGAGAAGTATATGAGAGAGGGGGTGTGTGAGCTGGGAACAGGGCAGTGAAATGGCGGAGAATGGGCGACATGGAGGCGATTTGTTTCTGGCCATCCCTTACGTGATTACAGCGTCTGGCAAAAGATAGATAGACAGACAAATAGATGAATGTTGAGAAGGAAAACGACTTACCAATGATCCACTTGGATGAAAAGGTATGTGTGGAGATGCAAAAGACAAGAGTTACACTTTTATCTTCCCCTCACCAGTCAAGGAAGTCTCCTCTACCCCACAGGCATTATGAAACTCTCTCTATGTGGAACATTAGATTTGTGTGGTGAAGTCGATGATTTCGAAGGTTTGAATGATGAATGAAAGGATGTATTAACCACTTAAATGGGCATACTGTTTCTGCTCCTTTTTCTGGTTCCATCCACACCTTCGTATTATTGGAAAACTGGGAAGGGACAATGGAAGAAGGGGTATAGGTTGTGCCGATGATTGTTATACACATTATGAAGGCTAAAATAAGAGCGACTGTGATGATCAAGTAAAAAGTTATTGATGATCGGCAGAAGAAGAAGAAGAAGAAGATGATGATAATGATGATGATGATGATGATGATGATATGATGATGACGAAGAGGAGGAGGAGGAGGAAGATAATGATGAAAATTTATGTGATGACCATGATTAATGTGGTGATGATGAAGATGAAGACAAGGAGTATCATGGTAACATAGACGTTTCAGTCATATTCTGTTCTGCCAGCCACTCCACTGACTACATGGCCAGACCCCCGCCAGCATGTTCTGTTGCCAAGGTAATATATATCAATCAAGAGACAGACATGGGATTATTGTATGCTCTCCTTTCCCTGGCCATCCTCCCAGAGCAGATCATAACTACAAGGAAATGGTCGCAAGAGTACTTGTGCATCCGGACTTAGGGCTTCATTTTAAAGTACCTTTCAACAAACTCCCTCTCGTAACAAAAATTTCTTTCTGTAGGAAGAACAAGACATGCCTTGTCTTTCTGTACAAGGAAGTCTTAGTTGCGATACCTTTTCTCTTGTCACTATGATCTGTTTTTGCAGGACGAACAAGAGATATGTAAAGACAACACTCTCTTACTCCATCCTCCCTGCAAAAAACACATAGTTAACGACTGAGAAATGACTGACAGTTTGTTCATGACCACGAGTGCGGGTCTACCACAGTGAGCCGGAAAGCTGGATAATGCAGCACTTAAAGCTGTATGATTAAATCTGTTATCACGAAGGAGCAGCAAGACCATACTTTTTGACTGACATTCACCTATTAAATCAGCCTGCATCCCATTTTAAAGGGTGCTGTCAACAACAATGTAAAGAGATAAGACACATTATAACTCTGTCGTTTGTTTGATAATTCAACGTCGGATACTTCTTTTTCATGATTTAAACTTTTACCAAACGACTGTGTCTTCTGTCGTGACGTCGACAGCTGCAGCACTGGAACTTTTTCTTGTTAGCTTAGGAGTAGCAACTCACCCTAAGAGAAATATTTTGTACATGGTACTTATTATCGTCAGGTATTGTACTCTACATTGCTGATGTTAAGCGTCAATATTATAAACTTCACGAACAGACATCTTGTCTGGTGTTATTATTAGTAACCATTTAATTTACTTTATATATATATATATATATATATATATATATATATATATATATATATATATATATATATATATATATATATATATAACAGTTAAGACTGCTCCCTGTAGACAATAAGTTAATGAAGGCTTCGTCAAGTCTCCTAGTTTAAAAAGTATATCCTAACCGAAAGCAGTGTCTCCAAGTAGCAAATATTAAATAAATGAAGACGTCATCATAATAAAATGGGGGCAATACCATAAGCCGTAAAGAGAGAGAGAGAAAAAAAACATCACAAAGGAGGATGTGCCGCGAAAGACTCCCTGGCAGCGAAAATCCAAGAGACGTATCCATAAACTTCCCAGTACTGAAGTTACAAGGTCGTTAGCTAATAGTTTTATCATGTCAACAAGTTACACATTACTAAAGACTCCACAGATAATCAAGTAAAAAACAATGTGACAACTATTACAACAGAACGTTTCATAACAATATTTAATGTGTTAAATATTATTATGCCATTATGCTCATTTTTTTATTTCTGATACCTCCAGACCATTTCACCGAACTTAGATGAGATTTCCAGCTAGAGGCATTAGATAACACTTTCATTTATATCGTAATCATATATGGCATATCTCATGCTGAATACAATCATCTGTAGGTAGCTTAAATATACAGATATCAATACGTCACTTGACTCACTGGGTTAACTGTTTATCGTAAAAATAGTTTAAGCTGCTTTACGAATAGCTGGCCTTGTCTTTATGATGGCAGTGTACTGTAGGGCCGCCTAAGTCTGCGGTGTTTGTATGGGAAATACAAAGAGACACACAAGTATCTTCCCAAAGTTTGACGAATACAAAGCGGAAAAGACTGTAACAAGCACGAGTAGAGACAGATTATTTATTATATTTCGCCTGTTGTAAATTTTCTTCAGACAGAGATGAGACGTGGGTGTTTCTTTGCAAGTCATATTCCAGGAAATGGTGTGTGGGTGGAGTGGAGGTGAGTGAGCCTTGTTCCTGGTGGGCAGTATTCTGTCAGCTTAGTCTATTCCCTCCTCTTCATTACTAGTTTGTCGTCAGTAACTTACATGCTCAAGCAGCTCCCCCTTAACCTTTTCTTCTTCTGCATGTTAATATTCCACTGTGTATTATATATTCTTCTATTCTGTGTGTATCGAGAAGATGGAGAATGGAAGACTAACAGGAGGGCATGTGAGTGACATGGAGAGAAAGATGAGGAAAAGGCGACCAAGTATAAGACTGAATGGAGATATTATAAGGCAGGATTGTGTGACATGAAGGGTGGGCAGCCAAATGACAAAAGACAGAGTGACATGGATGTTAGTTGTCTATGGCCACTCATTACGGGATTAAGGAGTCTGGTGGATAGAGAGAGAATTTATATTCGAAAACTCTGTCAGTATCATATAGTATTATTCAGTTCAACGCTCAAAAGAAAGCTAGTGCACCACATGCAAAGTACATAAATAAGGAAGAGATGGTAGACAGCATCAAATACGCACGCCATTATGACCCTTGGAACGACGACGCTTGCATCAATATTAGAGAATCAGGCAACCCCAGCAGGCTCGTCAGTGCGTTCTCTCTCCTACCTCTGCCATGTCAGTGATATATATTTGGGTCTCACATATCCAGTCCAACTCCACATCACCCTTAACATCTTGGCAATATCGCTACAGCCCGGATAACTCCAATATAATAGATATGACGGTGGCACTAGTTATGACCAATGCACAGCAAGGCTTAGTATTATAATACACTACCATACCATCCTACCTTTATACGATTCACTATTAACCCCATCATCGAGAACATGACCATCATTCATTGTTTAATCAAGCTTCAGTCTCATTCAACTTTAGGAGGAAAAACAGTAGTGAAAGGATGATTGAGAGTTAAAGCAAACCCCTCCAGGTACAAAAGTATCACCTGAGGTAAAAAAAAAAATAACATACAGTATATAGCAAGATTAACCAGAATGAGCAGTGAGTGCAACTCACACGCCTTACCCTGTGACCTTGACCTTCAACTGACTTCTCAGAACTGAATTACTGTATTTTTGCTTGACCATCAACCCTTCCACTGTCTGGTCCAAAATCGATTAAAATGAGTTACCCTTGGCCTGTGACCTTTACCTTTGAACACTTGTTCCCAAAGTCGAATCTTTTCACATTTGTCTGACCCACAGTCCTTCCACCAACTTTAAATTAAATACAAATTGTTTTAGTTATACGGTCGAACATTAATTGTTAGATACACAAACTCAAGCAGCTTTGATCTGACTTAGTTTTGTGAGTGACTTTTGAAGGACTGATACCGGTAGTAAAATCTAATTCCTTCATTCTTGTCTTATCCCCAGCCTATTCACTATTTTCGATCTAAGTAGGACCAACACTATTTAAGTTGACCTTACCATGTGAACCTGACCTTTTTCTTCATCATTCCCTGTGACACTGGATTTTACCGGATTGTCCTCAGAATCGAATTCCTTCACCCTTGCATCATCTAAAACCATTTCACACAGGTTGGTCAAAACCAGATAAGATTGCTTAAACTGACCCATCTTTGTCTCCCTGACCTTTGGCCTCATCAATCCCTTCGCTATCCCTAAATCCTGTAATCAAGTTTGATTCAAATAGGAAGAAAATTTTTAGATATTTGGTTTTCACACACACACACTGGTCGATATTTGACCCTGCCCTGAGACTTTCACCTGATAGATTCTTCTCAAAATTGATTTCCATAGTTCTTACCTTATTCTGCACCTATCAATCAAGCTTGTTGTTAATTGGATGAATATTGTTTAAGATGACGTTGCCTTGTGACACTGACCTTTGTCAAATTATAATTAATAACATTTGGTCAACCTCTTGGCTGACCGTCATCATTTCCACCAAGTATAGGTGATACCGGATCAAGACTGAGCTATTACACACACACACACACACACACACACACACACACACACACAGCTCTACAACTAATTGCCTTGTTATATTCTCTCTTCCATTGTTCATGACACGACCATTGCCCTAACGTGTAACACACTGGTGTGTGATCTGTGGGAGAGTAATATGTTGAAAACAGATGGGATGTGACAGAAGTGACGGCAATATGAACAGGCTGGAAACATTACGAATAAAACGTAATGCAATGAAAATGATAACAATATCAGAAAACTGATAACAGTACATATCCCACTCGTAACAACTGAAAAACGATCAAAGTGTGCGAGATTAAAAATGGCCAGTGATAAAAACAAACAATACCAACTAATCCGAATGGATGAAAACAACAGACTAAAATATCAGACTCTGATGGCCCTGCTGCCAAAATGAAACGCCCATAAAAAGAAAAACATCAATGAATATGAACATAAAAACAAATATGAAAATAAAATTGCATATGATGAAGAAAGTGATGATGATTATGATGATGATGATTAGGAGGAGGAGGATAATGATGATGATCATGATCGTTATTATTATTATTATTATTATCATTATTATTATTATTATTATTATTATTATTATTATATGTGACATCAGTAAAGCTTTGGGCAAACTACATGAGGCAAGTCGCGACAGTGCTAGTCTCTGCGACTTAGGTCTGTGATCCAGTGGCATACTATATATCCACTGTGTAGGATACAAGGCCACTACATTATCCAGGTTATCAGTTACTTCCACTTGGTGTTACCAATGTATTCATTTTGTTACCAACCCGTGAAGTGTGCACAGGCACCACAGTGGAGTAGCGCCCTCTGTCCACACCAAGGCCTAAAGAATACAACGTATTATACACACACACACACACACACACACACACACTGGGAGAGAGAGAAAGAGAGAGAGAGAGAGAGGAAACGGAGCTGTCAGTGAAGGCTTGGGAATGTGTACACCACAGAAAATGGAGCAGACAGGAGAAGTATGGGTAGTGGAGAGAGGGGAAGAGGGATAGGTAGGCCGCATGACGTCACGCCACCTGCGCGATTCGACCTGGTAATCTTTAGGCCATAGTCCATACCAGGAATCGAACCCTGGTGCAATCGAAACGGCATCGTCGTGGCTAGTATAGTAGGACTCGTCTACGTTTGCGGCTATGGTGTTGCCCGCACCTGTGTACAGTGTGCCACGTTTTCTATACCGTTATCTCTCTCTCTCTCTCTCTCTCTCCTGGCGGGAGATGTGAGCCACCCTGAGTACTTTTGATTCTTTTATAAGTTGTTTATAATTGTGCTTTCATTTGTTATTTTGGTTTTGTTATATTTAGTGATATTTATCATTTTTCGTATACGGCGACAGATGACCCGTTATTGCAGTACCATGATTGATTTTCATTCATTCATTCTCTTTCCCCTTCCTCCATCTCTTTCTCCACACCACCCCTGAGGTCAAGGCCACCGACTGGGTGTGGAAGTGATGCCGCTCACGAGTGAATAATGTTTTTTTTTTTTTTTACTTCAGTATTGGCATATGCCTACTATTTTGTCCTACATATTAGCTTATGATTATAAATGTGATTATTCCTCGCCCTTAAAATTATGGTAAAAGCCAGTAAATGTGAGCATTTTTCCCTAGCAACACCTGTACAAGCTATCCTTGTGTCTACGGAGGGGTACGTACTTTACCTTAGGCCAGATGGGTGTGTCAGTGCTGCCACTCAAAATAATTATATGAATTACTTCTTTTACTTTGGATATTGGCATATTTCTTCTTTTTTCAGGCTCATTCTCTTATATCCATAACTGTAATATTATTACCCACCCTAAAACTACGCTAAAAAACATTAAAAGTGACTACAATTTCTTTTAGCAACACTGTACAATATGTATGCCATGTTTCTGTGTTACTGTATAAATATTTTAGGCATAATAAGATTACTGTTGATTCATCCATCAAAATACTCAAGTGTAAGTTTTATTCATCTGAACTTATCGTATTTGTGTTGCCTTGTACATAAATAGCTTCCGTTTCACATCGCAAGTTGGGGAAACGTGGCACCATTGTACACAGGTGCGGGCCACACCACAGCCGCAAACGTAGGCGAGTCCTACCATAACACCAACAATGACAACCTGGCTACCTTAGCGGTAATGTTAATGATATCTAATAACGTGATGATTATGATGATGATGACAGTCATGATGATGATAGTATTGGATACTGAAGGCTAATGAAAATGGTGTTAATCCTTTCCCGGACAACAGACGCAATGGGGATTATATTCAGGCTATCATGAGACGATTTTATTTAATCTACAGTATGTCCTAAACTGGTTGATCAATTTTAAAAAAATCGATTCTCGGCATCGCTTTCAGTAGTAGGATATAGGTCTTTAACGTAATCACCTCGTGTTTACCTGTATAATGTTACTGGCAGTTAGGTACTGTGTCAATAGAGTTACTGTCGAAAGAGTTAATAATGTACTTACTGAAGCGATGAAAAATTATTTATTATAATAGAGCACGGATTAGCCCCTTCAACCCCTGGATGTATCTTCCGCCATCACCAGACGATTTTATTCAGCTTGGGAAAACTTATCAAACCAACGGGATTGGATATTGCCTCCATGAACCTTTTTTGCCACTAAAGAGCTCTCATACGTTGAATGAAATTGTCTGGAGATGGAAAGAGAGAACATATCGTTCGTCATCGTAATGAAACTAATCTCGTGTTTCATCTGCGAAGCTACGCTGTTAAACCTCTATGCACTTTGGTTCAGTTAAGAGGCGCTAAACAAGCATTTCTTACTTTAATAAAATACCGATAGTCTGGAGGCAGCCTGAATATAAGAAAGTGCGCCCAGTGCGGTAACGGGATAACCAAGATACTGAGATTTTTAATCGCTTAACTGTTAACATTACTCTCAAGTAAATGAAATGAGCTGGTATTTGCTGGAATAATTACATGAGTGAGTCCTTGGGAGGGGAGGAATGTAGATCTATTCATCTACCTATTACCTGACGCCGTAATCCCGTAAGGGGTGGCCATTTGACTTTGAGTTATTTGTTTTAAGGGGAGGGCCACTAGCCCTCCACCAACCCATTTGTTGACACGTAGGGAGCACGTAGGGTTTGGTTATATGGTTACCACCCAGCGATGTAAATGGTTTCTTGGCTTACAGGAAACCATTTGGCTTGTCGCTCAATGTAAAGCCACCTGTGAAGGAAAGAGCAGCAATAAGAAGTGACAGGAAAGCTGGGAGAAATAGAAAAAAAGGAGGGCAGACACAGAAATAGAATGATAAAGGCTAAGGAAGAAGTAGGCAGCACTACATCAAGTGAGTGGATGATGGTCGCCACCACCTACCAATACTCTCAAGTGAATGAAATGAGCTGGTATTTGCCTGAAAAATTACATGAGAGTCCATGGGAGAGGAGGAATATATCTGACAACTACAATTTTGTACCCTTCAGTAAGAGAACGACTTACTATCTCCTTGCTATTTCCACACAATATTATGCGGAATAGCCCCCTACTTCTGATCATTGCAGCTTAATGTTCAGTCCTTCCATGTCATCTTATCGGAACTAAATAAAATCGTCTGATGTTGGCAAGACGACTTAGGATTAATGCTTATCGGCCACACGAGGGGATGGCAGATAATCAGTTTTCCCAAAGAATACATGAAATCATCCAGTTTACGTCCAGTTCCTTTATTATGCTGCTAGATGACCAGCGGAAAGGGGAAACAGACATTGTCCAGCAGTCTGACCGGTCCGAGAATTATTAAGTCTCGTAGTTGCAGTGTAAAATGCTGTCCCGGTAGCACAGGTTTTTCATTCTTTAATAAGGGGACTTTCCTCGTTGCGAATGACTCATTAAAACACACACACACACACACACACACACACACACACACAAATATATATATATATATATATATATATATATATATATATATATATATATATATATATTGTTACGGAACAGAGAAATATAATGTACACTTTAAGTGAGAATACTAAAAAATCACTACTGTCCCGTAAAGTTCCAGGTTCAAAACAAAAGAGTTAGGTAAAATTACAAGTTAAAGTTTAATGCTCAAACTAACAACATAACATTCAGGACTCATAAGGATAATGTAATGGCAAAAACAGGTTAAATATATGGTTAACTGCAATAGCCTCTATTAACACGAAATTAGCAAGAGTAAATTTATCTAAGTCAGCCCTGATAAAATGAAAATACACTGGGTAATGCTCAGTTAATGCAAGATAAATTATTACACATACAAAATATGATAAAAAATGACTGACATCAAAAACTTTACATCAATCACAAAAGAACCCTACTAGGCCCACAAATCAACACCTTATGCTATACAGTACAAGAACAAAATGTAATAACACTTATACTCAAATTACACAGCTGCTAGATGGTTGGAGACTTCCGGAGCACTCACAACAATAACTGTACAGGGGAGGACAGAGATGTGAACAAAATGAGGAGTAGATCTAAGTGGCCATGATGAAGAGACTGAGCTCATTATATAGGGGCCAGCAGAGCTTGATACAACTTGTAAGAAGGACGCGCAAATGAAGCCATGGGGACAAAGAGTTGACAATCCCGCTCTGAACAACAGAAAGGACGACTTACTCTACTATAACGGTAGAAGGGGGGAACTGAGGCAGAACACGCTCGTGATCAAACAGGCAGCACACTGTACTTTAGAATTACACAAAGGATGATGAAATCATAGGCTATGTAACACCTCCCCACAAAGAAAAAGAAATTTACAAAGGAAATTTCTTATTACTCTAAAAAACAATTTGTCTAAAGTCTAGATAAGCAATCTGCAATAACATTTTCTTTCCTAGTGTTACAAAACATGAGATCTCCCTAGCACGTTCAGTCATAGGTACTTGCCAGTATCCCTTTAATAAATCAAACTTACTTATGTACCTTGCCTTTCCGATCTTGTCTATGCAATCTTCCACACGAGGGAGAGGGTAAGTGTCTGTTTTGGTTATCTGATTAACACGTCTGTAGTCAATGCAAAGCCGCTGTGACCCACCTGGCTTAGGGACTAGAGTGACAGGAGAACTCCACTCGCTCTGACAGGGCTCAATCATCTTGTGGTCCAACAGGTAGCCAAGCTCTTTCTGGATGAGAGGAACTTTCACTGGGTTCACACGGTAAGGAGGCAATTTAATTGGCTTTGCGTCTCCAACATCGACATCATGCATCAACACAGTGGTTCTTCCTGGAGTGGCACGGAACACTTGCGGGTACTCCTGCAGTAATGCCGACAACTCCTGCCTTTCCTCGGGAGGTAGATGAGAAAGCTTAGTCTGGAGATCATTCATGATATCAGGATTCTTCCCCAAACTATCACTCAGGCTCATACTGCATGGGAGAGCTTCACTTGCAGACTCGGGTGGAACAGCTACAGTGCAGACTGGGTTATTTTCGTCCCGCCTGTGATATAACTTTAGCATGTTGATGTGACATAGTTGCTTGTTCTTTCTACGATCTGGTGTGGCGATGACATAGTTGACATCACTGAGTTTCTTCTCCACGAAATAAGGACCACTAAACTTGGCTTGAAGAGGTTGCCCATGCACCGGTAGCAGAATCAAAACCTGATCTCCTGGCTGAAAGTGGCGTAACCTGGACTTCTTATCATACCAAGTCTTCATCTTCTCCTGAGCAGCTCCTAAATTCTCTCTCGCCAGCTGTAAAGCAGTGGACAGCCGTTCTTTGAACTTCATCACATACTCCAGCAGGTTGATGTCATCTTCCTCCGACAGCCAGCATTCCTTGAGTAACTTAAGGGGTCCTCTTACTTCATGGCCAAACAGTAGTTCAAAAGGTGAGAAGCCCAGTGATTCATTTGGAGATTCTCTTGCGGCAAATACAACGAATGGAAGACCTTTATCCCAGTCTTTCTGATGTTCCAAACAGTATTTCTTGAGCATCGATTTGAGTGTTTGATGATATCTCTCCAACGCTCCTTGGGTCTGGGGATGGTAAGCTGAAGACGTGATCTGGGTGATGCCCAACTCTTTCAGAGACTGCTTGAAAACATTTGACATGAAATTACTTCCCCAGTCTGACTGTACCTCCTTGGGCAGACCAAACTTTGTGAAGAACCCTAGCATTTCCTTAACCACGTTTTTTGCTGAGATATTTCTAAGTGGAATGGCTTCAGGATAACGAGTAGCCATATCAATCAGGGTCAACACATAAGAAAATCCTGAAGAAGTCTTAGGAAGAGGGCCCACAATATCCACCAACACACGGGTGAATGGCGCCTCAAAAGGAGGAATGGGAACTAGAGGTGCAACCTTTTCGGTCTGATTACACTTCCCCACAACTTGACAGGTGTGACAAGACTTACAATACCAGGAAACATCCCTGAAGATACCTGGCCAGTAGAAGTGTTTCAAAATGCGTGCCACAGTCTTCCTAATTCCAAGGTGTCCTGCCAAACTGGAATCATGAGCCACTCTAATGATATCCTGCCTACAAACACGAGGGATGACAACTTGATGTACAACCTCCCATTCACACTCGGCTGATACAGTTGGGGGTCTCCACTTCCTCATAAGTACTCCTGACTTTACATAATAACAAGTAGAAGCACCGGCTGACTCTTCTTCACTGTAAGCAGAGTTAGCTAGACCTTTCAACTCAGGGTCAGCAACCTGCAACTCAACCAACTCTTGACAAGACAAATTATCAACACTACGGGGTACTGCCTCATCTGGTGAGTGGTCCAAATTAGCAAGAAAAGTGTCAACTAGGATAACATCATCATCAACATTATCCTCTAAATCACCAGTAACTTTAGACTTAGCCCTAGTGACAGCACATGCAGGGAACACATTTGGGACATCACAATCCTGTGCCGCAGCCACTGGCTCACTAGACAACTGAGGAGCTGGACACACTTGACTTCCACCAATATCATTTCCAAGTAAGAAAGTTACACCTGACATTGGGAGTGTCTCAACCAACCCAACCATAACGGAACCATTAACAAAACCAGACTCTAAATTCACTCTGCACAGAGGGACAGAGAAGTAATTATTCCCTACACCTTGTAAGATTACAGTTTCATCAGAGGAATTAACATTAGAGCCTAGAACACTGGCCAGCATAAGGGATTGGCAAGCACCTGTATCACGATATATTTTAACTGATTTCCTTTCATTACTGTCCAGAGGACTGACAAAACCATCAGACCGGAAATTAGCACATGAACTCTTGAGAGTGTCACCCACGTTACTGCTCAAAAGAGGAGCTCCATCATGAGAATTTAAGTTACCCCTCAAAGCAGGTTCAGTTAACTCAGTTAAAGAATTCTGGGAACTCTCAAGAGTGGACACTAGACCAATTGACTGAATATTTAAAGACTCCTTTTTGTTCACATCACGCTGTCTCCTGAAACATTTCTCCGTAGTATGACCAAGCTTACTACAATAAGTACATTTACTTTTCTGAAATCTAGAGGTGAAGCTGGTATTTACTTCCTGAGAAACATCATCTTTATTCTCATTCCTGTTACCTGTACTCTGAGTAGAGGCAACGTACTTACTCTCAGCTTTCCCTTTTTCTCTAGAATATCTCTTGTGAGTGAGAACATATTCATCAGCTAAAACTGCAGCATCAGGCAAATTATCTATTCTTCTCTCATCACGATATAGGCTTACATTTTTATTGATACACCTCTTGAAGTCCTCCAGCAAAATCATCTGCTTAAATTTACCAAAATCAGAATCCACATTCTTAGAATTTAACCACTGCTCTAACAGATCTTCTTTGATTTTTGCACACTCAACACGGGATTGCTTATCTTGCTTGTAAGTTGTCCTAAATTTTACTCTATAGGCTTCAGGAACAAGCTCATAGGCCTTAAGAATCAAGCTCTTAACCACATCATAATTATCAGATTGATCCAGAGGCAAAGCTGCACAAGTTACTTGAGCTTTACCGGTGAGAACAGTTTGAAGGAGTACTGGCCAATACTTTTTGGGCCAATTAAAACCTGTAGCTACCCTCTCAAACAACTGAAAATACTTTGTTAAATCAGATTCATTAAAAGGAGGGACAAGTTTAACATTTTTAGCCACATCAAAATCATCAGAGCTAGATGATCCAGATCCACCTTGTTTCATGCGATACTCATGGTCTGCCTGAATCCTGGCAAGTTCAATTTGTGCCTGTATCTGTGCCTCCTGAATACGAGCATTTGCCTGAAATTCAGCCTCCTTAGCTTTTGCCTCCTGCAGAGCTAGCTGTAACTTAGCTAATTCAATCTGAGTTTGCTCATTTCGAGGAGTTACATTAAACAAGCTTTCATTAATCATGTCAACAATTTGATCCTTAGAATGATGAGAGCGAACAGCAATTCCCAATTGTTGAGCAACAAGCTTAAGTTCATTCTTTGTTCTGTTTTTTACATCACACACTGTTTGCACATTTGGCAAAAAATCTTTGGCTTCATCAAGTGTAGTAATAGTAGACATCTTGAATAAATCACAGTCACAAAATATCAACCAATATCCTTATGATAATATCCTGAATATCCTGATGAGAGGTCGCCAAATTTATGTTACGGAACAGAGAAATATAATGTACACTTTAAGTGAGAATACTAAAAAATCACTAGTGTCCCGTAAAGTTCCAGGTTCAAAACAAAAGAGTTAGGTAAAATTACAAGTTAAAGTTTAATGCTCAACTAACAACAAAACATTCAGGACTCATAAGGATAATGTAATGGGAAAAACAGGTTAAATATATGGTTAACTGCAATAGCCTCTATTAACACGAAATTAGCAAGAGTAAATTTATCTAAGTCAGCCCTGATAAAATGAAAATACACTGGGTAATGCTCAGTTAATGCAAGATAAATTATTACACATACAAAATATGATCAAAAATGACTGACATCAAAAACTTTACATCAATCACAAAAGAACCCTACGAGGCCCACAAATCAACACCTTATGCTATACAGTACAAGAACAAAATGTAATAACACTTATACTCAAATTACACAGCTGCTAGATGGTTGGAGACTTCCGGAGCACTCACAACAATAACTGTACAGGGGAGGACAGAGATGTGAACAAAATGAGGAGTAGATCTAAGTGGCCATGATGCAGAGACTGAGCTCATTATAAAGGGGCCAGCAGAGCTTGATACAACTTGTAAGAAGGACGCGCAAATGAAGCCATGGGGACAAAGAGTTGACAATCCCGCTCTGAACAACAGAAAGGACGACTTACTCTACTATAACGGTAGAAGAGGGGAACTGAGGCAGAACACGCTCGTGATCAAACAGGCAGCACACTGTACTTTAGAATTACACAAAGGATGATGAAATCATAGGCTATGTAACAATATATATATATATATATATATATATATATATATATATATATATATATATATATACATATATGGAGCCCCAGTGGTAGAGTGTGCGTTTTCGTACATAGGTGAGCCAGGGTTCGCTCCCTGCCAGGGTAATAAATTTTGGGAGTGTTCACCCAGCCATGTACTACTTTGGCGGACACAAGGGGTGCTGTGGTTGAACTAGTGTCACTTACTATAAAATATGCTTGCACCGAGTCGGCTTGCGAGAGCCGACTACACTTGGTTCACAGGCTACACACACATCCAAAGCCACTACAACGCTGCAAGTACACTTACAAGCGTCTCACCCTACATTCAATCTCTACCAGACAGCCTAAGCCACTTGGTAGAGAGATACATCGGCTGTATCGTCCCGACTTCGGTCGGGATAGGCCGGTCCTGCAGTGGATACTCAAACGGCTGATGATGATATATATATATATATATATATATATATATATATATATATATATATATATATATATATATATCTCCAGACTCCTTAATCCCCTAAGGGGTGCCCATAAACAAATCGCCTCCTTGTCGCCTATTCCCCCTCCATTTCACTGCCCTGCTCCCAGGTCACACACCCCTCTCTCTCATATATATATCTACATCTATGTATCTATCTATCTATATATATATATATATATATATATATATATATATATATATATATATATATATATATATATATCTATATATATATCTATATATCTATATATATCTATCTATCTATATATATATATATATATATATATATATATATATATATATATATGTATGTATGGATATATACAGAGAGAGGAGCCTCTGTGGCACAGTGGTAAAGTGTGCGTTTTCGTACACTGAAGAACAAGGCTTTGCGCCCCGCCAGAGTAATAAACTTTGGGAGCGTTCTTCTGGCCATGTACTGCTTGGCGGACATCAGGGGTGCTGTGGTAGAACCAGTGTCGCCTACTATAAAGTATGCTTGCACCCAGTCGGCTTGAGCGGGCCGATTACACTTGGTTCACAGACTACACACACATTCAAAGCCACTCCAACACTACAATATACTTACAAGCACTTCTCACCCTACATACAATCTCTACCAGACAGCCTAAGCCACTTGGTAGAGATACATTGGCTGTATCGTCCCCGCTTCGGTTGGGATAGGCCGGTCCTGCAGTGGACTCTTAAACTGCTGATGAGATGAGATAAACAGAGAGAGAGAGAGAGAGAGAGAGAGAGAGAGAGAATCTTTCTCTTTAAAAGATTTAATTCATTTTGGCAAAATATCTTGTACTAATGAGGTAATACCGGTAGGCATCAGCTCACCCATTCATTTCGAAGCATAAAGAACTTTCTAACCCCAAAATCCGACTACGTATTTCATTTATTTTGTTCCTGGTATCAATAGACAGTTTTACTCAGTTTGTACAGTACAGTGGTCAAACTGGAGGAGATAAGGTGAAGGAACAAACTGAAAAATATGTCCCAGGGCTAAAGTGGTTATCGGCAACCAGAACAGCCTACATTTGCACTTAGTGGGGGGTTGACCAAGTGAATCGAAATTATATCCCACTGTATAATGTCAGTTTTAGCGAATTACAGTAGTAAGCTTTTACAGAACTTAGAGACTCGGAAAGAGGGTTCATGATGATGATGCTGATGTCGATGAAAAGCATCTACTGTACTGTATGCAACTATGCATTTGACTTGACTCAGATCAACTTAGTCTAGCAACAATGCAGTACTAGCATGTCATCGACTCTACAATCTAATAGGACCAGGAGAAATGCTTCTCGTCATCACTGAGGGCCAGAATATAAAAACTTAAGAGCACGAAATTGTGAACACGCCACAACATGATACCGACAATTCCTGAAGTATGTGTTGATGATGGAACGTATCCTACCTCTCTGAATCGTTGCTGAGTACTCTGTGATATGGGATGCAGGGTAATTTCATATAAGTATTACAGGCGTCCAATAACCGAACAACAAATAAAAAAAAAAAAAAAGAGATTTTTATATGCAATTTCGTGTGTAGTTTTAAGTGGGCCACAGCAACACACGATTTAGTAATTTCACAGAGCAAACCAGTATTTGTTTTTATCACTCGTCAGTTTCAATGCAGATCAGAACTTTTCATTCTTGAATATATGCACGAAGTGTTCATTATATGATCCCAACTGATGGACCAAGACAAATTACACAGTTATTCACAATTTTCTTTCACGGTCTAAGAAGTCGCTGGACGAGGTTTGCAGAAGCGCACTGCACCACCTTCGACGCAGCCCAGTGAGACACTGAAGGGGCCTCGTCTCTCACGTGGAGAGGTTTATGGCGGAGGAACTAGGGCGAACACAATGACGTCCCATATTTACGCCATCCCCTGCATAATATATACCAGAATCCCACAGTGGGTTACATTAATCTCCTCACAAAGTCAACGTATTTTATTATTTATTCTTGCTGTCGTCACATGACCTTATTCAGATGATGGGCAACCTCTCGTGGTGAATGGACCTACTAAGGCTGTATTTAACCTTTTCAGTCTTCAAACAACAAACTGGTTTAAGGACAGCAAAAAGTAAATGAACATAGACGAAGAAGCATGAGGAGCGCAGTACGGGCCGTCGTGTCTTTGTCAATGCTGCACCGTGCATGTGAAAAACCTTAGGGAGTGACTGACTGGTCAGGCCGCTCCAGCATCTAAAAGGTATCATTGAACTGAACACGTCAACGAGAATATTTCCATAAATATATATAGCGGTGTTGGGTCAAAGTATTTTGTCACAAAGCACATAGCACTTCATGTCTTTGTCACATGCCCCAAGAATCCGAGTTCGATGCTCGGGCTGGTCAAACTGGTGGGCTCATTTTATTTCGTCCTTGTCCCTGTTCACCCAGGCCTTTGACAAGGGGGCTGGGTGTAAACCGATCAACGTGGGCCATATTGTAAGGGAAACCCGGAACTATGCAGTAACTGCTAGCCTCACTGACCGTGCAGTCGATAGATTTTAATTAGTCTTTTTTCCATTAACACAAAACATGGCACTTAAAATAAATAAAAGTACTGTCGTACCACAGTGAATTAAAATCAAACCTGCTTGTACATGTATACTCACACCTTTAATAAGATGACGAATATTATCAGTCATTTTTAGTACCACCGAACAATTTCATACAACTAAGGAGAGAAGCGGAAGGGCTAGATAAACTTAATCTGTTCACCGCAGTGTACCCTGTTATCTTAAAAAAAAAAAAAAAAAAAAATTCTGAGAAGAAAGAATAAAAGAACGAACAAACTGATATCTTCCACAGCCACACCCAGCCTATCCGTATCCCCTACCCCAGAACATCACAAAAGGTGTCCTTTCTCTCTTCACACACCTCGCAAACACACCCCAAGACACACATCGGATGCACACTACATGCACCTCATACACATCTGAAACAACCCTTAAACGGAACATCAGACTCAACACCGGTACCCGTCAACCCCAACAAACACCCTCTCCCCCCCCTTTAAGCCATAAATGCCTTGGGTGCGATAATAATGGATGGAAAAGAAACTTTGACGCTCATAAAACTTCCAAGAAGACTGCAACTTGAAAGATTTCATATTTCAAAAAGGCAATGACTCGGTGAATAGCAGAGTTAGGGACACACTGGGTATGATCGCCACTGTGTTAAGAAATACAGAATAACACATTTTGTATAAAACATCTATGGGAACATATCTTAGACCAAAACTCACAAAGAACCTTAATCAAATATTAGGATAAAGTTCCCCAGGGGAGAAAAATAATTCCAGAAATAGCTCTGCTTTGTCGCATTTTCATGTTATTACTCACTCTGTTTTGTTTTCTGAAGCGTATGATAGCCTGAATCAAGATGAGGGCAATAAAAAGAGCAACTTTGGCTTTAAATCCATTTTAAAATGGCCCGTGGTATCTTTAGCTTATCTCCAAGATTATAGAGCTGTGAAGGATTCGGTTGTGCTAGTAATAGTAGTAGCAGTAGTAGAAATAACCTCCACCAGTTTAGGAATTATATTGTGAAGATCAAAACCAACCCTCATAATACAGTTCACCATTTGGAGTTACGTGCAGGTTAACGCTAACCCTCTTATCACAATCTGTTGGCCCCAAGCACGCCCAGTGCTGTGCTTACCAACCATCTACTACTACTTTTATTTTATTTTTTTTCATTAACACTACAGTGTTAATAAAGACATTCAACTACTGGAGTTGCTGGTCTATGCTACTCTCGACCACAGTAGCATCGTAATCAATACCCACCAGAGAGACAGGCCTGAGGGCTGATGATCTTGTGCCCATGAGACACAACTGCATACCTCGCTAGGGAGACAGTCGACATCTCATCCAATCCATAACAGTAGTAACAGTAGTAGTAGTAGTAGTAGTAGTAGCTGTAGTAGTAGTAGTAGTAGTAGTAGTAATAAGTTGTTGTTGTTGTTTTGTTGTTGTTGTTGCTGTAACCCCAGGTTCACTTGAAACGTAAATCCAGTGAAGTATAAGATAAAGATTTCACTCTCCTTCAGTTCGCCATCCGTCTCTTGATGGATGGGGAGGGAGTTGAGGCATGTTTATATAACCGGGCAGTGAAGGAACTCAGATATATCGGTGCCATCACTTGAAGGCGTCCCACCCCATCATCGTGTGTTGGTAAGACATTTTATCACACAACACAATGGAGATGTAAACCTGAGGCAATGGTAAGGTGGTGGAGGCAGGAGCTGGAGGAGTGGCACACTGACGAATACAGTGGCACGGTGCCAGGAGAGAGCCAAGAAAGAGTGGAAGATTTTGCGATTTTAATGTTAGCACTATGAAACTGGTATGAGAAATTTTAGTATAAGGAATGGTACTTGGTAGTTGTTGTATGGTAGTAGCAAATGTCGTAGTAGTCCTGGTGATGAAGGTATGTCAGATTTCCTTATTACTACTCTCATATTTACCCTTTCGGCGCAACGATGTTGTTTTCTATAACTCAACGGTATTTTTGTTACCTAAAGGGAATTTAATTCAAGGAGTAAATGCTCTTCTTGCTGAAGGAGGTAATGAAGGCTGCATCTTACCCCTCCAGTTAAAAAAGAACTAAGAGTTATATCCGTTGCAAGAATCAAGAACAAAATATGAAAGACATCATCATAAAGGGTAAATTGCGACCATGCGATAATGTTGGATAGTGTAAGTGATGAAAGCAAGATGGTGAAATAAGGGCTTTCACCAGGATACCTTACATGAAATGTGTCCCGCAGTTGCCATGAAACATGATATCCTTCACGTTCACGACTCATCAAAGGTAAGACCTACATCAGACAAAGCTTCCTGGATGCTGAACAAGAGCGCAGCCAACCTTCTCTGACGTGGAGTTTTTCACCCACGTGGCCGTCTGGTACGTACCAAACATGTTACTGGAGACCATACCACATAATCAAGGCGAAATAAGAGACTCTAGGGGTCGAATTCTCGTTAGCTCAGCACAATTTCTTGCTCATCCTGGGCAATATACTTAGCAGAATACACACACCTACAGTATTATATTGCGTGCTAATTAAGTCATTCAAATATCGACACAAAATGCATATAAATCATGCAATAGGATACTCTCTATCCTTGGATGGAAAAAGAGGTTGGGGTGATGATGATGATGTGGCGATTATGATGATGGCTATTAACGTGACATATGTATTAAAAAAAAAACGGTGTGTAAGGGGTACGGTACTATAAAAGCCTCATTTTTTTTTTTTTTTTTTTTATCGAGGCGAAGATGCACTTGACAGGTTGGTGATGATCGGCTGAATGCAACATTACTTCATAATCTCTTTACTCGTTAGCATTATTAAATGGCACCATATCTGAGAGGGAAATTTGGGATTGTAAATGAATTATTCGGACATGTTGCATTCAGCCAATCATCACCAACTTGGCAAGTCAAATATTCGCCTCAATGAAAAAAAAATAAAATAAAATAAAATGAGTATGATCACAGTCACATCGATCTTCCTACCACATATGGAAAAGAAATGTCGAAGAAAGTGATTTACATATTACTAGACTTCACTGATGATAATTTCTTGTACCAGAGTATGGACCCACTAGACAGACTGAGATCAAGCGAGCAATCAATATCAATGGACCGTTGTGGGAGTTGAGAAGGGAGGATAGAGGAAGGTACTACTTCTCAGGAAAGAAATATTAGGAGGAAGAAAAGGAACAAAGGTTTGACTTGGTCGCCATACTGCACTGTGATTTATCTTCCTTGGGACCAGAGTGTGCGTGGCAAGCGAAGAGAAGCGTGTTTCGGGGAGATGGGGGTTCCTGGCTCGGAGGTCCGTGCCCGTGTTTACTGCCTTACTCTTTCACTGGGATGATTGCGTTTTACCTACAGCCTCTGGCCTAAAGCCACAGTTTATTTACTGTTCTGGTTGGTTAGTTCGAGGCAAGGGGACGCTGCTTGACTCCGGCAGAAAGATCTCGCCACAACGAACTAGAATGTCGTGTGGAATGAAGATGTAGTTCGAGTGTTTTCTTGTTGCAGGTAGGAGGTTGATAAACGGAGGCAGTGGAGTTGGGGTATTGGATAAATCGTGAAAATCGTAGAGTACTCGGTGTCACTTGGAAAATGCGAATGTGGTCATTGCATTTTGAAGAAAGGGAAGATAAAGGTATTTTAGCTTTTATGTCAAAGTTGGAAATGAAAACTGGACGGGGGGAGGGGGGAGGTAGGTGACTGGATATCTGGTTGAAACCCAGAGTATCCTGGGTAGCACTATAAAATGGGAGGATAGTCAAAGGGGTTTAGGTGACAGAATACAAAAATCTGTAAGCTTTTATGTTAAGGGTTGAAGTGAGTATTAATTGGGAGGAACAGGTGAGTTCGGAAGTTTTTCTTTTCTTCTAGGGGAAATCCATGTTTACCGGTGCGGCAATGAAGAATTGGAAAGAAGTCCTGGTGGTTTAGGAGAGTGGAGGAAAAGATCTTTGAACTTTTATATCAAAGACGAGAAGAAAGCTCTAGTCAGATTGGTGACAAGTAGTATGTTGACTGGCATTCAGAGCATCATGTGCAACAACGGAAAAGGAAAGTATAGTTTTTGATGAAATGGAATGTATTTTAGTTTAGGGATACAGTAAGGTAGCAGGTCTTGTGACTTGAAGGAGTTGTGCCACCTATGTCTTCGGACCTTCAGTCTGCAAAGGTGCTGCTATCCAGTTCCTCCATCCATCATGATGATCAGCCGCATTCGGCTAACCTTCATGCCTGTAGAGAGATTCTCTTGTTTCCGCTCGCAGCTCTCTTGGTTGTGGTCGCTTCAGACAATCCATAAACGTACGAGGGGCGATGGTGTACGGTTTTTCGGTGTTATGCTGCCACATACTATTAAAACATCAGTATTAGTTAGAGGTGGCAATCTCTTAGTTGTGAGATTGTCTAGGTAGCCAATAAAATCATTGTCCATCCTCAGGAGAGAGAGAGAGAGAGAGAGAGAGAGAGAGAGAGAGAGAGAGAGACAGAGAGACAGAGAGACAGAGACAGACAGACAGACGGACGGACAGAGTAGTAGTAGTAGTAGTAGTAGTAACAGGTGAAGTAATAGTATTAGTAAGTTGAAGTGGTGGTAATAGTCGTAGCAGTAGTGGTGGTTGTGGTGGTGGTGGTAGTAATAGTAGGGGGTAGTAGCAATAATAGCCCTGCTAGGGTAATCGACTTCCATCACCCTAGGCCAGTCAAAAACATGGGCCTAAATGAGATTCCTGAAAAATAAGATGTTTTTCAATTTCAAAAGAGGCAAGGTTGTTTGAGGAGCAACAAGATTGAGTCAAGACATTGGTGGAGGGGTTGATGTAAAAACTAGTGTTCTTTAATTATGTTATGTTATGGCATGCTGGGATAATGGAATCTCTCTCTCTCTGTCTTTCTCTGTTCTCTCTCTCTCTCTCTCTCTCTCTCTCTCTCTCTCTCTCTCACACACACACACACACACACACACACACACACACACACACACATACACACACACACATTTTCCATATTTTTTATCGCCGAGCCAGTAAGGTAAAAAAGGGCAAATTACTTAGCAAAATGGAGAGGCGAAGGAGGTTAGGAATAAAGGCGGTGCAGGGGAGAATATGAGAGAGAGAGAGAGAGAGAGAGAGAGAGAGAGGAAAATGGGAAAGACACAGTGTTACACTGTTACAAAGACAGGATGTATACACAGACGTGGTACTCACGTGATGACTTAATGTTTCTGTTAATCGTAAAACTAATGGTGAGAGAGAGAGAGAGAGAGAGAGAGAGAGAGAGAGAGAGAGAGACAGACAGACAGACAGACAGACAGACAGACAGACAGACAGACAGAGAGACAGACAGACAGACAGACAACAGACAGACAGACCGAGAACAGTATATTGAAAGTCTCTCACTCTCTCTCTCTCTCTCTCTCGCAATCTTTAGACCAACTTGCAATACGTTGCACAGGAGAACAGTGAAAGGCAATACCTTTTAGGACTAATTAGGTACCAAGAAACTATTTGCTGGAGGTTGATGACCCTTCGGTTGATGCCGAGGGGGTGATTTGGCTCGGTGGTGTGGTGTGGCGTGGCATGGAGTGGTGTTATGTGGTGTGGTGTGGTGTAGCAGGGTGATTCTGTGTGATGGGGTGTGAGTGGTACACCGTATTGCAAGTTGTGTGGTGTTGTGTGGTGTGGTGTTATTTGGTATGGTGTGATGTGCTGTGGTGTGGTTTGGTGTTCTGTGGCTGGGTCATTCTGTGTGGTGTGATATGAGTGGGTGACACGTTGTGTTCAAGCTGTGTAGTGTGGTGGGGCTTGGTGTACTTGGTATAGTGTGAAATGGTGTAGTGTGGCTTCCTTAAGTCTGTAAAGCATACGGGAGTGAAACATCTTGTCACAGAAAGTCATTGGCGAACGACAGACGAACAGGCCTCACCAAAAATCCTCCCACTCTTAAAGTAACCTAAAGGATGTGCCATAGGAACATCACAATATATATTAAACTACAAAAACAGATGGCAGACACTCAAAAACTTGCAATTTTTGTTGCACGCACAGGGGCGGCGAATCGCTGTGTGTCCCTAACTGTATCATTCACTCACTCACTCACACATTAAATCACTGTAGTTTTGAAGGATAAATTTTACATAGTTGGTAATACAGAATTTCATAACCGTGACAGTCATGATGCAGTGATGTGGGGTGATAGGTACAGTTTGTGCGATTGGTGTGCGTTTAGGGTGTATCTGCGAGTGATGTGCACCTGAGGTTGTTAGGGTATGTTTAGGGAATGCCTATAACATGTGACCAAACTCAGACACATTATGAGCGTGCTGGGGTGGGAGCGTCCGTCAGACATGATATTTCTGTTATTTATTCTTGTTGTATAGAGAGAGAGAGAGAGAGAGAGAGAGAGAGAGAGAGAGAGAGAGGAGGGGGGGAACAACAGAGGAGGAAGAAGGGAGAGAGACTGTACTCGAATTAATAGGAAGATAGAAAATTATGGAGAGAGAGAGAGAGAGAGAGAGAGAGAGAGACAGACAGACAGACAGACAGACAGACAGAGAGTGACAGAGAGAGAGAGGAGGGGGGGAACAACAGAGGAGGAAGAAGGGATAGAGATTGTACTCGAATTTATAGGAAGATAGAAAATTATGGAGAGAGAGAGAGAGAGAGAGAGAGAGAGAGAGAGAGATGCGAAGAGAAATGAGAAGGAGGGAGAAGAAGAGGGGGAAAAGGAGAAGAGGGAGGACAAACGCGAAGATGAGGTTGAGAGAGAATAGGAGGAAGACATGCAATGAAGAAGGCTGAGAAGGAGAAGGGGAGGAAGGCCGACAGAAGGAGGAGGGAAAACTAGAGGGAAAGAAGAAGAAGGTAGACAGGAGGGGATGAAGGAAAAGAACAGGTAAGGAACGAAGATAGAAAGGAAGATCATGTAGACAGGACAGGAGAGGACGAGGATGAGGGAGAGAAAAAGGGGAATATAAATGGATGGAACAGAGTGAATGTAGGAAAAGCGATAATGGAAAAACTATACATAAAACGGAAGGAAGGAAGAGAGAGTGAAAGAAAGAAGAGAGAGGAAACAAGAAACAGAACAGGGAAGAGAAATAATTACAATGGAGCAAAGGGAGAACGGCCGGCAGGAAGGAAGTGAGGAACGCAAAATGAAGGAAAAAGAATGAAAAAGAAATGAAGGAAAGAAGGGAAGAATGCAAGAAGAGAGGGATAAATAAAAACACAAGGGGGGTAAGGATGGATGAAATGAAGGAAGGAAAGAAAGAACGAACAAACTAATGAAAAAGAAAATGAACGATCGTGTGCAGAAAAGAAAGTAAGATGGGTGGAAACGAAGAATACCCATAAGGAAGAGATGAGTGCAGAGAGAAATGAAGAATAAAGGTGTGCAAAGGAAAGCGAATAGCAAAAGATCTATTGGTCCTTTCGTGTCTGCTTTGTATACGGAACATTATAAGTAACATATTCATTCTATCAGCTAAAAACAACGATAGAAAAACAGGAAGGCTCCCGCCTCCACCCACACGTCAAACTCTCCATCCAAAGCTGGCAGGAAATACTGAAAAGGACCACTATGCAGCATATAATAAACTGGCATGGAAATTTCATAGGACAAGAGGAAAGGAAATCTTATTCTACATTATATATCTACCTGAAAAGGTAAGTAGAAGTAAATCAACAATATATATCGATGTTGTTCTGCGCTTGTATTGATCAAAGCCTATATTAAAAAAAAAAAAAAAATAATACGAGCACGAGGACATTTCACAAATGCGTTATTCGGGAGTTGGAAGACAGATACTTATCCAAGCGATGTGTAGAATTTAGTACTGTATCGCAATTTACGACACTGGAGGGCAATTTGTTTCATATAGTTACAAGTCTTTTGAAGAAGAAATGCTTAGCTTCATATTACTCTCGTAGTTTGCCAATTATTTTATGAACATTAATTCAGATCTACAGATCAATTGCGAAGTGCTATTGGCCACAAATATTCTTACACACCTCAGATTTGCCTCTCTAGATTTCAAGTGGTAACACTGACTCCATGTCCAGAGGTACTATCTATCTATCTATTGCCAGACGCCTTAATCCCTCATACGGGGTGGTCACAAACAAATCGCCTGCACGTCACCCTGTTCCCAGCCATTTCACTGCCCTGCTCCCACCTCACACTCCCCTCTCTCATATACCTCTCCACTCCATCCCTTCATCTCATCCTTGGACTTCCCCTCCCTCTCTCTCCCTCCACCTCACTCACATACACTCTCTTCGTCAGTCTCTCGCTCTCCGTCCTCTCTACATGGCCAAACTGCCTCAATATGTTTCTCCAAACGTTTCCTATCACATCCACATCCACACCACAACGCTCCCTCATATCCTCATTTGTCAGTCTGTCTCTCCATGTGACTCCACAGGCTCCTCTCAAATAACTCATTTCCACCGCTCTCATTCTTGACTTGTGTTCCTCCAACAACGTCCAAGCTTCACTTCCATATGTTAGAGTTGGTATCACAATACCGTCATGTAATCACTTTTTCACTTCCATGCTCACTTCTCTGTTTCTTATCACTGCTTTCAAGGAACCAGCAACCTTTCTTCCTTGTTGTACCCTTTCAAGCACTTCACCCTCCAAACTTCCATCCTTACTCATCACACTTCCCAAGTACTTAAACGTACTCACATTTTCCATCTCATAATCATCCAACATCACTGTACATTCACTGACTTCACCTCTCTCAAAGACCATCACTTTACTCTTCCCTACATTCACCTTTAGATTCCGTTTCTTACACACTCTCCCAAACTCATCCACCAAGCCATGCAGCTCCCCTTCGTCTTCACTTAACAACACAGTATCGTCTGGAAACAACAGTACAGGGAGTTTCCAAACAATGCCCTCTCTCATTAGGACCACTCCAACATCCACTGCCCTACCTTGTATCTCTAACCCCGTCCATATACAGATTGAACAACCACGGAGACATGACACATCCCTGGTTCAACCCAACCTTCAAATAGAAAAACTCACTCAGTTCACTATCCACACGCACTGCAGCCTAAGCACCCTTATACATACTCTTCATAGCATTCAACAACTTCCCATCTACTCCATATATTCTTAATACTGTCCACAATCCTTGTCTATCCACCCTGTCATATGCTTTCTCCAAATCCATCAAGGCCGCATACAACTTCTTTCCCTTCTCTACAAACTTTTCCACTAAAGTCCTAAGAAAGAATATCTGATCTACACAACCTCTTCCCTTCCAAAAGCCTCCCTGTTCTTCTCCAACTAACTCTTCTGTTATTTCCCTCTGTCAGTAAGTATCCTACCGTATACTTTTCCTATTACACTAAGATGACAAATGCCCCTATGATTACCACACACTTCTTTTCCCCTTTCCCTGTGTACAAGGGAATAATTATACCTGACTTCCAATCCAGATGTGCGATATCATTAATTCCTCACGGTCATTTTCCCTTCACATACTTCTAGCTATTTACTTACCTTGGTGCGATATTCTATATTGTTATCAATCCCTCCATTTGGCCAAAGTTTATTTGTTCTGATATTCCTTTTATGTGTGAAGAAAGCTGGTCTCTCCTTCTTCCCCTCTTTCTATCCCCCTCTCTCCCTCCCTTTCTCTTTCTCTCTCCTACTCCCTCCCTCCTTTCCTTCCACTGTTTCCCTCATTTCCTCTCTCCCACTCTTTTCCCATTCCCTCTCTCCTTATCCTCCCCCTCCCTTTCTGTCGTCCTCCCTCCTTCGCTCCCTTTATTCTGTCTCCCCATCCCCCCTTCTCTCTGTTTGTCTGCCTGTCTGTCTGCCTCATAAGCTATGACTCAAATACACAGTTGGCAGTAGTTGGTTTCTTCCTACAAGTATTTTTCCCACTCTTACATTTTTTTTTCCTGTATTTCAGAGTCGTTTCATGGAGTACTCTCCATATTTCTCGTCCAGTACACTTCCATATTTCGTATAAAGCTGGATTGGAATTGATATTATCTACACATCTGTGTATAGGATATGGAGATTAAGAAGGTAATAAGGGTGTGATTGTAGTGCCCGGAAGTGATAATGAGTTGTATCTAGTTCATTTTCTATGACCCAAAGTTCGGTTAAGTGAGAGTGTGCGGCCGGGCCATAGTTGTTACCATGCGGACGTGACCAGAACATAGATTAAATTATCTAGTGGCTAAGTCATTTTTTTTCCTACTGTAATTTAATAGTATTAAGTCTCTTTATAATATAAAATCTCGAGTGGATGGGAACATGTGCCTTTGGTCACGTAATCCAGCATAATATACGCGTGTGCAAAGTGATGTTAGGCACGATTATTTTTATTGTTTTTCGATGTAAGGGTATAAAGAGAGAAGTGTTGTAGGGTAATTATTGTGAGTTAAGAATGTCATTTATTTTGGGTAATCGATTGTGAAGGGAAAGACATCACATTGAGTCCATCACGAGTCTGTAATAATAAAAATTTTAAATAACGTAAGCCGTCATCCCCCCCTCCCCCTTTCGATCACGCAGTTTTGGCTTGTTGCACTCGCTCACCGGCCGTGAAACGTAGCAGATGGTCGGTACTGTCGTCATCCTCCCCCCCCCCGAAAGAATTCTATAAGTAATTTGACGATATTTATGTCTGATATGTTGAAGCACGAATAGTGATATCCCACGAATGATAACAGTGACGAAATAAAGAAATAGACTCGGGTAGAATCAAGTGTTGTCGTTCCTCAGGAAGTGTGTAACGGTGACGCCATTAGCCATTGGAAAAGCGAATCCCGAGTTTCCCGCTCACCACTATGGTATCCTGTGATCTGAATAGTGAGGTATTTCCCATATATTTGTGTACTGTACTTTATATTATTATTTAGTGAGTAACTGGAATACGGGAATGCTAGCTAGTTCTGAGTCTCAGATAAGTTTGTGATTTTTGTGGGTCAAATATCAGGTGCCTTGGAACTGTAAGTTGTTTTTTAATGTGTTGAGATGACTTTGCAATTCAGTACTTATTAGGGCTATGTTGTGAGTTAATATTCATGTAGTTCCTTTGTGAAGCACAATGATATTGATAGTGATGATTTTCATGGTTAAAGTTATTCATGCTTGCTGTATTTGTTATAGTACTTTCTCTTCCATGTTATCCCTACAATAAGTATTATTTTGAGCAGACCTTAATGTCTGCAGTGCCATGTGTTATTCTGTTATTACTTGAGATGCCGAGTGTTGTAACTCATGTTTCTTTATTATGAGACTTTCCTGATGATGTGAAGGGATTACTGGCATTGGGGAGAAAAGTTATTCATAATACATATTAACTTCTGCCGAGTCCAAGTGTGGAGGTCGAAGTACCAGTGAGTGAGTCAAGGTCCCAGTGCGTGAGTGAATGTCCAAGTGTGGAAGTCAAGGTTGGGAGTGGCAGAGGACTGGACCAGTGAACTATGTGCTCAGATTGACGGGGACTCTCTCCCAGTAGCGGCCTCGTTGGTTGCGTTTATTACTTTTCAAGTGGCCAAGTTAAGAGTGGTAGCATACCAAAATGATGGGGTCGGTGTCCAACTCTGCCAACCCAAGCCCAACTTTTGCAGTTTCCCCAAAAATGCTTCTAAGGTTACACATTAGCAGACTACTAGATAAGCTCCATACCACCAGATCTCAAGGGTTATACAAACAATAAAGTTTGAGTGGGAGGAAATGTGTATTAACAAGACCAAAAGATAGAAATCTTCCCCAGCTACTTGCTTTACAGATTAAACCTGAATCAGTTGGCACGTTCAAATATATATATATATATATATATATATATATATATATATATATATATATATATATATATATATATATATATATATATAATATATATATATATATATATATATATATATATATATTATATATATATATATATATATATATATATATATATATATATATTATATATATTCCCGTAATATCAAATCCACAAAACATAGCTCCTTTGTCCCAGTCCAATGTTACTTCTTAATCGTCCCTCTGAGCACATAGTTCACTGGCCCCAGTCCTTTGCCAGTCCCAACCTTGACTTCAACACTGGGACCTTGACTCACTCACTGGGACCTTGACTCACTGGTACTTCGACCTCACACTTGGACCCGCTAGAAGTTAATATGTATAATGAATAACTATTCTCCCCAATGCAAGTAATCCCTTCACATGATCAGGAAAGTCTCATAATAAAGAAACACGAGTTATAACACTCGGCATCGCATGTAATAACAGAATATAACATGACACTACAGACACATAGGTCTGCTCAAAATAATACTTATTGTAGGGATAACATGGAAGAGAAAGTACTATAACAAATACAGCAAGCATGAATAACTTTAACCATGAAAATCATCACTATCAATATCATTGTGCTTCACAAAGGAACTACATGAATATTAACTCACAACATAGCCCTAATAAGTACTGAATTGCAAAGTCATCTCAACACATTAAAAAACAACTTACAGTTCCAAGGCACCTGATATTTGACCCACAAAAATCACATACTTATCTGAGACTCAGACAGAACTAGCTAGCATTCCCGTATTCCAGTTACTCACTAAATAATAATATAAAGTACAGTACACAAATATATGGGAAATACCTCACTATTCAGATCACAGGATACCATAGTGGTGAGCGGGAAACTCGGGATTCGCTTTTCCAGTGGCTAATGGCGTCACTGTTACACACTTCCTGAGGAACGACAACACTTGATTCTACCCGAGTCTATTTCTTTATTTCGTCACTATTATCATTCGTGGGATATCACTATTCGTGCTTCAACATATCAGACATAAATATCGTCAAATTACTAATAGAATTCTTTCGGGGGGGGAGGGGGGAGGATGACGACAGTACCGACCATCTGCTACGTTTCACGGCCGGTGAGCGAGTGCAACAAGCCAAAACTGCGTGATCGAAAGGGGTAGGGGGGGATGACGGCTTACGTTATTTAAAATTTGTATTATTACAGACTCGTGATGGACTCAATGTGATGTCTTTCCCTTCACAATCGATTACCCAAAATAAATGACATTCTCAACTCACAATAATTACCCTACAACACTTCTCTCTTTATACCCTTACATCGAAAAACAATAAAAATAATCGTGCCTAACATCACTTTGCACACGCGTATATTATGCTGGATTACGTGACCAAAGGCACATGTTCCCATCCACTCGAGATTTTATATTATAAAGAAACTTAATACTAATAAATTACAGTAGGAAAAAAAATGACTTAGCAACTACATAACTTAATCTATATTCTGGTCATGTCCGCATGGTAACAACTATGGCCCGGCCACACACTCTCACTTAACCGAACTTTTGGTCACAGAAAATGAACTAGATACAACTCATTATCACTTCCGGGCACTACATGATAATATTATTAATGTAAAATTTCCATAAAACACTATGGAAATATTACTATATAAATTCACTGGTAACAGCCCTCTAGCATAAAGAGAAGGTGTTTCTACATATCCTAAAAACCAAATCTGTATTTTATCAAAACATAAATTACCACACCGTCAGTGCAGAAAAAGTTTGTAATGGACCATTCCTCCCCGCAATTAGTGATGACCTCCCGTAGCCCGTCAGAGCCAACAGGTCTGTATAACTACAGTTCTTTAATTTCTTCTGAATAGTTCCCACTCGGCCATCATGCGCTGATGGAGGTGTTGGAGTGGTCTCCTTGGCGCTGGAACCCACAAATAAACGATATCACCCAAGCGGTCCTCGCTGGGCTTCAAGTGGTCCACCTGATATGTACTGGGCAGTTATCCCGAAAAAAAGTGACAAACCACTTATCCTGTAATACGTGTTCATGAATCCGATAAAAGCATTGGCCTAAGTACTGTGTGTGTATATATATATATATATATATATATATATATAATCTCATCTTACCTCTCATCAGCCGTTTGAGTGTCCACTGCTGGACCGGCCAATCCCGACCGAAGTGGGGACGATACAGCCTATGTATCTCTACCAAGTGGCTTTGGCTGTCTGGTGAAGATTGTATATAGGGTAAGAAGTGCTTGTAAGTGTGATTGTAGTGTTGTAGTGGCTCTGGATGTATGTGTAGTCTGTGAACCAAGTGTAATCGACCCGAGCAAGCCGACTGGATGCTAACCTACTCCTTTGAGTATGCGACACTGGTTCAATGCCAGCATCCCTTATGTCCGCCAAAACAGTTCGTGGTCTGAAGAACGCTGTCAGAGTTTATTACCTTGGCGGGGCGACAACCCTCGTTCTTCAGTGTACGAAAATGCACACTCTACCACTGCACCAAGGAGGATCCATATATATATATATATATATATATATATATATATATATATATATATATATATACTGGACAAATGTGGAAGCATGCATGGAAAAGTTTGAAAGGAATGAGAGAGTGTTTTTGACAGGATATATGAATGGAAAAGTGAGGAATGTGAAGGTGGATGAAGTAGTTGGTTAGTGGGGTGATAGTATTGGATACTGAAGGCTAATGCAAATGGTGTTAATCCTTTCCCGGACAACAGACGCAATGGGTATTATATTCAGGCTATCATGAGACGATTTTATTTAATCTACAGTATGTCCTAAACTGGTTGATCCATAAAAATAAAAATCGATTCTCGGCATCGCTTTCAGTAGTAGGATATAGGTCTTTAACGTAATCACCTGGTGTTTACCTGTATAATGTTACTGGTAGTTAGGTGCTGTGTTAATAGAGTTACTGTCGAAAGAGTTAATAATGTACTTACTGAAGCGATGAAAAATTATTTATTATAATAGAGCACGGATTAGCCCCTTCAACCCCTGGATGTATCTTCCGCCATCACCAGACGATTTTATTCAGCTTGGGAAAACTTATCAAACCAAAGGGATTGGATATTGCCTCCATGAACCTTTTTTGCCACTAAAGAGCTCTCATACGTTGAATGAAATTGTCTGGAGATGGAAAGAGAGAACATATCGTTCGTCATCGTGATAAAACTAATCTCATGTTTCACCTGTGAAGCTACGCTGTTAAACCTCTATGCACTTTGGTTCAGTTAAGAGGCGCTAAACAAGCATTTCTTACTTTAATAAAATACCGGTAATCTGGAGGCAGCCTGAATTAGTGCGCCCAGTGCGGTAACGGGATAACCAAGATACTGAGATAGCTTTTAATCGCTTAACTGTTAGCATTACTCTCAAGTGAATGAAATGAGCTGGTATTTGCTGGAATAATTACATCAGTGAATCCATGGGAGGGGAGGAATGTAGATCTATTCATCTACCTATTACCTGACGCCGTAATCCCGTAAGGGGTGGCCATTTGACTTTGAGTTTTTTGTTTTAAGGGGAGGGCCACTAGCCCTCCACCAACCCATTTGTTGACACGTAGGGAGCACGTAGGGTTTGGTTATATGGTTACCACCCAGCGATGTAAATGGTTTTTTGGCTTACAGGAAACCATTTGGCTTGTCGCTCAATGTAAAGCCACCTGTGAAGGAAAGAGCAGCAATAAGAAGTGACAGGAAAGCTGGGAGAAATAGAAAAAAAGGAGGGCAGACACAGAAACAGAATGATAAAGGCTAAGGAAGAAGTAGGCAGCACTACATCATGGATGATGGTTGCCACCACCTACCAATACTCTCAAGTGAATGAAATGAGCTGGTATTTGCCTGAATAATTACATGAGTGAGTCCATGGGAGAGGAGGAATATAGCTGACTACTACAATTTTGTACCCTTCAGCAAGAGAACGACTTATTTATCTCCTTGCTATTTCCACACAATTTTATGTGGAATAGCCCACTACTTGTGATCATTGCAGCCTAATGTTCAGTCCTTCCATTTCATCTAATCGGAACTAAATAAAATCGTCTGATGTTGACAAGACGACTTAGGCTTACCGACTACACGAGGGGATGGTAGATAATCAGTTTTCCTCAAGAATACACGAAATCATCCAGTTTACGTCCAGTTCCTTTATTATGCTGCTAGATGACCAGCGGAAAGGGGAAACAGACATTGTCCAGCAGTCTGACCGGTCCGAGAATTATTAAGTCTCGTAGTTGCAGTGTAAAATGCTGTCCCGGTAGCACAGGTTTTTCATTCTTTAATTAGGGGACTTTCCTCGTTGCGAAAGACTCATTAAAACACACACACACACACACACACACATTCTATATATATATATATATATATATATATATATATATATATATATATATATATATATAGCCCCAGTGGTAGAGTGTGCGTTTTCGTACACAGGTGAGCCAGGGTTCGCTCCCCGCCAGGGTAATAAATTTTGGGAGTGTTCACCCAGCCACGTACTACTTTGGCGGACAAAGGGTGCTGTGGTTGAACCAGTGTCACTTACTATAAAATATGCTTGCACCCAGTCGGCTTGCGAGATCCGACTACACTTGGTTCACAGACTACACACACATCCAAAGCCACTACAACGCTGCAAGACACTTACAAGCGTCTCACCCTACATACAATCTCTACCAGACAGCCTAAGCCACTTGGTAGAGAGATACATCGGCTGTATCGTCCCGACTTCGGTCGGGATAGGCCGGTCCTGCAGTGGATACTCAAACGGCTGATGATGATTTATATATATATATATATATATATATATATATCCAGACTCCTTAATCCCCTAAGGGGTGCCCATAAACAAATCGCCTCCATGTCGCCTATTCCCCCTCCATTTCACTGCCCTGCTCCCAGGTCACACACCCCTCTCTCTCATATATATATCTACATCTATGTCTCTCTCTCTCTCTCTCTCTCTCTCTCTCTCTCTCTATATATATATATATATATATATATATATATATATATAATACCGATCGAGTCTGGCATAAACCTTTTATTTCCAAACTGCCCTCCTACGGTTTCTATCCTTCTATCTCTGCCTTCATCGCTAGCTTCCTTTCTGGTCGTTCTATAGCCGCTGTTGTAGACGGCCATCGTTCTTCTCCTAGATCTATCAACAGTGGTGTTCCTCAGGGCTCTGTCCTATCTCCAACTCTCTTCCTTTTATTCATCAATGATCTTCTAAGATGTACATCTAACCCTATCCACTCATACGCTGATGACTCCACCCTTCACCTCTCCATTCGGTTCCCGCAACGCCCACCTCAACAGTTACTTCAACAATCAAGGGATGAGGCTATGGCACACCTAATGACTGACTCGGCTCGTATCTCTGACTGGGGTAAATATAATATGGTTGTCTTTAATGCATCTAAGACTCAGTTCTTACACCTATCAACACGACAAAATCTTCCACAGGTATACCCACTAATGTTTAATAATATTCAGCTTAATCCTGCATCATCCTTGAACATGCTTGGGGTTTCATTTACTCGGGACTTATCTTGGAAAGATCATATTACATCTCTTGTATAATCTGCTTCCAAGAGATTGGGTGTGCTAAGCCAACTCCGCTCTTTCTTTACCCCTGCGCAATTGTTGACTCTGTACAGGGGTTTTATCCACCCCTGTGTGGAGTACAACTCTCATGTGTGGGGAGGCTCCCCACATACAGCTCTTCTCAATAGGGTGAAGTCAAAGGCTTTTCGTCTCATTAACTCTCCTCCTCTTACTGACTCCCTTCAACCTCTGTCTCTTCGCCGCACTGTTGCATCTTTATCTCTTTTCTATCGCTACTTTAATGGTCACTGCTCCTCTGAACTGTCTGCTTGCATTCCTCCACCTCTACGACGGGCGAGTAGCACCCGTCTGGCAGCAAACTCTCATCCTTTTTCTGTCCAACTCTCTAATGCAAGAGTTAAACGTTACTCCCAGTCTTTCATTTATGCAACAGGTCAGCTCTGGAACTGTCTCCCTCTGTCTGTATTTCCTTCTGCCTATGATCTCCAGTCTTTCAAACGCAGTGTGTCCAGGCATCTCAAAATGATCGGATCTTGAATTTGGCTCTATATTGTATTTTGTTTTTCTCTTGGAGGGAACTGTTACTGCGGGCTCATGGCCTTTGGTTCCTTCTTCCTCGCATAAAAATATATATATATATATATATATATATATATATATATATATATATATATATGTATGGATATATACAGAGAGAGGAGCCTCTGTGGCACAGTGGTAAAGTGTGCGTTTTCGTACACTGAACAAGGCTTTGCGCCCCGCCAGAGTAATAAACTTTGGGAGCGTTCTTCTGGCCATGTACTGCTTGGCGGACATCAGGGGTGCTGTGGTAGAACCAGTGTCGCATACTATAAAGTATGCTTGCACCCAGTCGGCTTGAGCGGGACGATTACACTTGGTTCACAGACTACACACACATTCAAAGCCACTCCAACACTACAATACACTTACAAACACTTCTCACCCTACATACAATCTCTACCAGACAGCCTAAGCCACTTGGTAGAGATACATTGGCTGTATCGTCCCCGCTTCGGTTGGGATAGGCCGGTCCTGCAGTGGACTCTTAAACTGCTGATGAGATGAGAAAAACAGAGAGAGAGAGAGAGAGAGAATCTTTAAAAGATTTAATTCATTTTGGGAAAAGGTCTTGTACTAATAAGGTAATACCGGTAGGCATCAGCTCACCCATTCATTTCGAAGCATAAAGAACTTTCTAACCCCAAAATCCGACTACGTATTTCATTTATTTTGTTCCTGGTATCAATAGACAGTTTTACTCAGTTTGTACAGTACAGTGGTCAAACTGGAGGAAATAAGGTGAAGGAACAAACTGAAAAATATGTCCCAGGGCTAAAGAGGTCATCGGCAACCTGAACAGCCTACATTTGCACTTAGTGGGGGTTTGACCAAGTGAATCGAAATTATATCCCAATGTATAATGTCAGTTTTAGCGAATTACAGTAGTAAGCTTTTACACAACATAGAGACTCGGAAAGAGGGTTCATGGTGATGATGCTGATGTCGATGAAAAGCATCTACTGTACTGTATGCAACTATGCATTTGACTTGACTCAGATCAACTTAGTCTAGCAACAATGCAGTACTAGCATGTCATCGACTCTACAATCTAATAGGACCAGGAGAAATGCTTCTCGTCATCACTGAGGGCCAGAATATAAAAACTTAAGAGCACGAAATTGTGAACACGCCACCACATAATACCGACAATTTCTGAAGTATGTGTTGATGATGGAACGTATCCTACCTGTCTGAATCGTTGCTGAGTACTCTGTGATGTGGGATGCAGGGTAATTTCATATAAGTATTACAGGCGTCCAATAACCGATCAACAACAAAAAAAAAAAAGATATTTTTTATGCAATTTCGTGTGTAGTTTTAAGTGGGCCACAGCAACACACGATTTAGTAATTTCACAGAGCAAACCAGTATTTGTTTTTATCACTCGTCAGTTTACATGCAGATCAGAACTTTTCACTCTTGAATATATGCACGAAGTGTTCATTATATGATCCCAACTGATGGACCAAGACAAATTACACAGTTATTCACAATTTTCTTTCACGGCCTAAGAAGTCGCTGGACGAGGTTTGCAGAAGCGCACTGCACCACCTTCGACGGAGCCCAGTGAGACACTGAAGGGGCCTCGTCTCTCACGTGGAGAGGTTTATGGCGGAGGAACTAGGGCCGAACACAATGACGTCACATATTTACGCCATCCCCTACATAATATGAACCAGATTCCCACAGTGGGTTACATTAATCTCCTCACAAAGTCAACGTATTCTATTATTTATTCTTGCTGTCGTCACATGACCTTATTCAGATGATGGGCAACCTCTCGTGGTGAATGGACCTACTGAGGCTGTATTTAACCTTTTCAGTCTTCAAACAACAAACTGGTCTGAGAACAGCAAAAAGTAAATGAACATAGACGAAGAAGCATGAGGAGCGCAGTACGGGCCGTCGTGTCTTTGTCAATGCTGCACCGCGCATGTGAAAAACCTTAGGGAGTGACTGACTGGTCAGGCCGCTCCAGCATCTAAAAGGTATCATTGAACTGAACACGTCAACGAGAATATTTCCATAAATATATATAGCGGTGTTGGGTCAAAGTATTTTGTCACAAAGCACATAGCACTTCATGTCTTTGTCACATGCCCCAAGAATCCGAGTTCGATTCTCGGGCTGGTCAAACTGGTGGGCTCATTTTATTTCGTCCTTGTCCCTGTTCACCCAGGCCTTTGACAAGGGGGCTGGGTGTAAACCGATCAACGTGGGCCATACTGTAAGGGAAACCCGGAACTATGCAGTAACTGCTAGCCTCACTGACCGTGCAGTCGATAGATTTTAATCAGTCTTTTTTCCATTAACACAAAACATGGCACTTAAAATAAATAAAAGTACTGTCGTACCACAGTGAATTAAAATCAAACCTGCTTGTACATGTATACTCACACCTTTAAAAAGATGACGAATATTATCAGTCATTTTTAGTACCACCGAACAATTTCATACAACTAAGGAGAGAAGCGGAAGGGCTAGATAAACTTAATCTGTTCACCGCAGTGTACCCTGTTATCTATATAAAAAAAAAAAAATCTCTGAGAAGAAAGAATAAAAGAACGAACAAACTGATATCTTCCACAGCCACACCCAGCCAATCCGTATCCCTTACCCCAGAACATCACAAAAGGTGTCCTTTCTCTCTTCACACACCTCGCAAACACACCCCAAGACACACATCGGATGCACACTACATGCACCTCATACACATCTGAAACAACCCTTAAACGGAACATCAGACTCATCACCGGTACCCGTCAACCGCAACAAACACCCCCTCCCCCCCCTTTAAGCCATAAATGCCTTGGGTGCGATAATAATGGCTGGAAAAGAAACTTTGACGCTCATAAAACTTCCAAGAAGACTGCAACTTGAAAGATTTCATATTTCAAAAAGGCAATGACTCGGTGAATAGCAGAGTTAGGGACACACTGGGTATGATCGCCACTGTGTTAAGAAATATAGAATAACACATTTTGTATAGAACATCTATGGGAACATATCTTAGACCAAAACTCACAAAGAACCTTAATCAAATATTAGGATAAAGTTCTCCAGGGGAGAAAAATAATTCCAGAAATAGCTCTGCTTTGTCGCATTTTCATGTTATAACTCTCTGTTTTGCTTTCTGAAGCGTATGATAGCAGCCTGAATCAAGATGATGGCAATAAAAAGAGCAACTTTGGCTTTAAATCCATTTTAAAATGGCCCGTGGTATCTTTAGCTTATCTCCAAGATTATAGATCTGTGAAGGATTCGGTTGTGCTAGTAACAGTAGTAGCAGTAGTAGAAATAACCTCCACCAGTTTAGGAATTATATTGTGAAGATCAAAACCAACCCTCATAATACAGTTCACCATTTGGAGTTACGTGCAGGTTAACGCTAACCCTCTTATCACAATCTGTTGCCCCCAAGCACGCCCAGTGCTGTGCTTACCAACCATCTACTACTACTTTTATTTTATTTTTTTTCATTAACACTACAGTGTTAATAAAGACATTCAACTACTGGAGTTGATGGTCTATGCTACTCTCGACCACAGTAGCATCGTAATTAATACCCACCAGAGAGACAGGCCTGAGGGCTGATGATCTTGTGCCCATGAGACACAACTGCATACCTCGCTAGGGAGACAGTCGACATCTCATCCAATCCATAACAGTAGTAACAGTAGTAGTAGTAGTAGTAGTAGCTGTAGTAGTAGTAGTAGTAGTAGTAGTAGTAATAACAGTTGTTGTTGTTGTTTTGTTGTTGTTGTTGCTGTAGCCCCAGGTTCACTTGAAACGTAAATCCAGTGAAGTAGAAGATAAAGATTTCACTCTCCTCCAGTTCGCCATCCGTCTCTTGATGGATGGGGAGGGAGTTGAGGCATGTTTATATAACCGGGCAGTGAAGGAACTCAGATATATCGGTGCCACCACTTGAAGGAGTCCCACCCCATCATCGTGTGTTGGTAAGACATTTTATCACACAACACAATGGAGATGTAAACCTGAGGCAATGGTAAGGTGGTGGAGGCAGGAGCTGGAGGAGTGGCACACTGACGAATACAGTGGCACGGTGCCAGGAGAGAGCCAAGAAAGAGTGGAAGATTTTGCGATTTTAATGTTAGCACTATGAAACTGGTATGAGAAATTTTAGTATAAGGAATGGTGCTTGGTAGTTGTTGTATGGTAGTAGTAAATGTCGTAGTAGTCCTGGTGATGAATGTATGTCAAATTTCCTTATTACTACTCTCATATTTACCCTTTCGGCGCAACGATGTTGTTTTCTATAACTCAACGGTATTTTTGTTACCTAAAGGGAATTTAATTCAAGGAGTAAATGCTCTTCTTGCTGAAGGAGGTAATGAGGGCTGCATCTTACCCCTCCAGTTAAAAAAGAACTAAGAGTTATATCCGTTGCAAGAATCAAGAACAAAATATGAAAGACGTCATCATAAAGGGTAAATTGCGACCATGCGATAATGTTGGATAGTGTACGTGGTGAAAGCAAAATTGTGAAGTAAGGGCTTTCACCAGGATACCCGACATGAAGTGTGTCCCGCAGTTGCCATGAAACATGATATCCTTCACGTTCACGACTCATCAAAGGTAAGACCTACATCAGACAAAGCTCCCTGGATGCTGAACAAGAGAGCGGCCAACCTTCTCTGACGTGGGTTTTTTCAGCCACGTGGCCGTCTGGTACGTACCAAACATGTTACTGGAGACCATACCACATAATCAAGGCGAAATAAGAGACTCTAGGGGTCGAATTCTCGTTAGCTCAGCACAATTTCTTGCTCATCCTGGACAATATACTTAGCAGAATACACACACCTACAGATTTATTTTGCGTGCTAATTAAGTCATTCAAATATCGACACAAAATGCATATAAATCAAGCAATAGGATACTCTCTATCCTTGGATGGAAAAAGAGGTTGGGGTGATGATGATGATGTGGCGATTATGATGATGGCTATTAACGTGACATATGTATAAAAAAAAAACGGTGTGTAAGGGGTACGGTACTATAAAAGCCTCATTTTTTTTTCTTTTTTTTTATCGAGGCGAAGATGCACTTGACAGGTTGGTGATGATTGGCTGAATGCAACATTACTTCATAATATCTTTACTCGTTAGCATTATTAAATGGCACCATATCTGAGAGGGAAATTTGGGATTGTAAATGAATTATTCGGACATGTTGCATTCAGCCGATCATCACCAACTTGGCAAGTCAAATATTCGCCTCAATGAAAAAAAAATAAAATAAAATAAAATGAGTATGATCACAGTCACATCGATCTTCCTACCACGTATGGAAAAGAAATGTCGAAGAAAGTGATTTACATATTACTAGACTTCACAGATGATAATTTCTTGTACCAGAGTATGAACCCACTAGACAGACTGAGATCAAGCGAGCAATCAATATCAATGGACCGTTGTGGGAGTTGAGAAGGGAGGATAGAGGAAGGCACTACTTCTCAGGAAAGAAATATTAGGAGGAAGAAAAGGAACAAAGGTTTGACTTGGTCGCCATACTGCACTGTGATTTATCTTCCTTGGGACCAGAGTGTGCGTCGCAAGCGAAGAGAAGCGTGTTTCGGGGAGATGGGGGCTCCTGGCTCGGAGGTCCGTGCCCGTGTTTACTGCCTTACTCTTTCACTGGGATGATTGCGTTTTACCTACAGCCTCTGGCCTAAGGCCACAGTTTATTTACTGTTCTGGTTGGTTAGTTCGAGGCAAGGGGACGCTGCTTGACTCCGGCAGAAAGATTTCGCCACAACGAACTAGAATGTCGTCTGGAATGAAGATGTAGTTCGAGTGTTTTCTTGTGACAGGTAGGAGGTTGATAAACGGAGACAGTGGAGTTGGGGTATTGGATATATCGTGAAAATCGTAGAGTACTCGGTGTCGCTTGGAAAATGAGAATGTGGTCATTGCATTTTGAAGAAAGAGAAGATAAAGGTATTTTAGCTTTTATGTCAAAGTTGGAAATGAAAACTGGACGGGGGGAGGGGGGAGGTAGGTGACTGGATATCTAGTTGAAACCCAGAGTATCCTGGGTAGCACTATAAAATGGGAGGATAGTCAAAGGGGTTTAGGTGACAGAATGCAAAAATCTGTAAGCTTTTATGTTAAGGGTTGAAGTGAGTATTAATTGGGAGGAACAGGTGAGTTCGGAAGTTTTTCTTTTCTTCTAGGGGAAATCCATGTTTACCGGTGCAGCAATGAAGAATTGGAAAGAAGTCCTGGTGGTTTAGGAGAGTGGAGGAAAAGATCTGTGAACTTTTATATCATCAAAGACGAGAAGAAAGCTCTAGTCAGATTGGTGACAAGTAATATGCTGACTGGTATTCAGAGCATCCTGTGGAACAACGGAAAAGGAAAGTATAGGTTTTGATGAAATGGAATGTATTTTAGTTTAGGGATACAGTAAGGTAGCAGGTCTTGTGACTTAAAGGAGTTGTGCCACCTCTGTCTTCGGACCTTCAGTCTGCAAAGGTGCTGCTATCCATTTCCTCCATCCATCATGATGATCAGCCGCATTCGGCTAACCTCCATGCCTCTAGAGAGATTCTCTTGTTTCCGCTCGCAGTTCTCTTGGTTCGGTCGCTTCAGACAATCCATAAACGTACGAGGGGCGATGGTGCACGGTTTTTCGGTGTTATGCTGCCACATACTATTAAAACATCAGTATTAGTTAGAGGTGGCAATCTCTTGGTTGTGAGATTGTCCAGGTAGCCAATAAAATCATTGTCCATCCTCAGGAGAGAGAGAGAGAGAGAGAGAGAGAGACAGACAGACAGACAGACAGACAGAGACAGACAGACAGACAGAGTAGTAGTAGTAGTAGTAGTAATAGTATCAGCAGAAGTAATAGTATTAGTAAGTTGAAGTGGTGGTAATAGTCGTAGCAGTAGTGGTGGTTGTGGTGGTGGTGGTAGTAATAGTAGGGGGTAGTAGCAATAATAGTCCTGCTAGGGTAATCGACTTCCATCACCCTAGGCCAGTCAAAAACATGGGCCTAAATGAGATTCCTGAAAAATATGATGTTTTTCGATTTGAGGAGCAACAAGATTGAGTCAAGACATTGGTGGAGGGGTTGATGTAAAAACTAGTGTTCTTTAATTATGTTATGGCATGCTGGGATAATGGAAGCTCTCTCTCTCTCTTTCTCTCTCTCTCTCTCTCTTTCTCTCTCTCTCTCTCTCTCTCTCTCTCTCTCTCTCTCTCTCTCTCTCTCTCTCTCTCTCTCTCTCTCTCTCTCTCTCTCTCTCTCTCTCTCTCTCTCTCTCTCTCTCTCTCTCTCTCTCTCTCTCTCTCTCTCTCTCTCTCTCTCTCTCTCACTCTCTCTCTCTGTCTTTCTCTGTTTTCTCTCTCTCTCTCTCTCTCTCTCTCTCTCTCTCTCTCTCTCTCTCTCTCTCTCTCTCTCTCTCTGTTCTCTCTCTCTCTCTCACACACACACACACACACACACACACACACACACACACACACACATTTTCCATATTTTTTATCGCCGAGCCAGTAAGGTAAAAGAGGGCGAATTACTGAGCGAAATGGAGAGGCGAAGAAGGTTAGGAGAAAAGGCGGTGCAGGGGAGAATATGAGAGAGAGAGAGAGAGAGAGAGAGAGGAAAATGGGAAAGACACAGTGTTACACTGTTACAAAGACAGGATGTATACACAGATGTGGTACTCACGTGATGACTTGATGTTTCTCTTAATCGTAAAACTAATGGTGAGAGAGAGAGAGAGAGAGAGAGAGAGAGACAGAGAGACAGACAGACAGACAGACAGACAGACAGACAACAGACAGACAGACCGAGAACAGTATATTGAAAGTCTCTCTCTCTCTCTCTCTCTCTCTCTCTCTCTCTTTCGCAATCTTTAGACCAACTTGCAATACGTTGCACAGGAGAACAGTGAAAGGCAATACCTTTTAGGACTAATTAGGTACCAAGAAACTTTTTGCTGGAGGTTGATGACCCTTCGGTTGATGCCGAGGGGGTGATTTGGCCCGGTGGTGTGGTGTGGCGTGGCATGGAGTGGTGTTATGTGGTGTGATGTGGTGTAGCAGGGTGATTCTGTGTGATGGGGTGTGAGTGGTACACCGTATTGCAAGTTGTGTGGTGTGGTGTTATTTGGTATGGTGTGATGTGCTGTGGTGTGGTTTGGTGTTCTGTGGCTGGGTCATTCTGTGTGGTGTGATATGAGTGGGTGACACGTTGTGTTCAAGCTGTGTAGTGTGGTGGGGCTTGGTGTACTTGGTATAGTGTGAAATGGTGTAGTGTGGCTTCCTTAAGTCTGTAAAGCATACGGGAGTGAAACATCTTGTCACAGAAAGTCATTGGCGAACGACAGACGAACAGGCCTCACCAAAAATCCTCCCACTCTTAAAGTAACCTAAAGGATGTGCCATAGGAACATCACAATATATATTAAACTACAAAAACAGATGGCAGACACTCAAAAATTTGCAATTTTTGTTGCACGCACAGGGGCGGCGAATCGTTGTGTCCCTAACTGTATCATTCACTCACTCACTCACACATTAAATCACTGTAGTTTTGAAGGATAAATATTACATAGTTGGTAATACAGAATTTCATGACCGTGACAGTCATGATGCAGTGATGTGGGGTGATAGGTACAGTTTGTGCGATTGGTGTGCGTTTAGGGTGTATCTGCGAGTGATGTGCACCTGAGGTTGTTAGGGTATGTTTAGGGAATGCCTATGACATGTGACCAAACTCAGACACATTATGAGCGTGCTGGGGTGGGAGCGTCCGTCAGACATGATATTTCTGTTATTTATTCTTGTTGTATACAGAGAGAGAGAGAGAGAGAGAGAGAGAGAGAGGAGGGGGGGAACAACAGAGGAGAAAGAAGGGAGAGAGACTGTACTCGAATTAATAGGAAGATAGAAAATTATGGAGAGAGAGAGAGAGAGAGAGAGCGAGAGAGAGAGAGAGACAGACAGACAGACAGACAGACAGAGAGTGACAGAGAGAGAGAGAGAGGAGGGGGGGAACAACAGAGGAGGAAGAAGGGAGAGAGATTGTACTCGAATTTATAGGAAGATAGAAAATTATGGAGAGAGAGAGAGAGAGAGAGAGAGAGAGAGAGAGATGCGAAGAGAAATGAGAAGGAGGAGGGAGAAGAAGAGGGGGAAAAGGAGAAGAGGGAGGACAAACGCGAAGATGAGGTTAAGAGAGAATAGGAAGAAGACAGGCAAGGAAGAAGGCTGAGAAGGAGAAGGGGAGGAAGGCCGACAGAAGGAGGAGGGAAAACTAGAGGGAAAGAAGAAGAAGGTAGACAGGAGGGGATGAAGGAAAAGAACAGGTAAGGAAAGAAGATAGAAAGGAAGATCATGTAGACAGGACAGGAGAGGACGAGGATGAGGGAGAGAAAAAGGGGAATATAAATGGATGGAACAGAGTGAATGTAGGAAAAGCGATAATGGAAAAACTATACATAAAACGGAAGGAAGGAAGAGAGAGTGAAAGAAAGAAGAGAGAGGAAACAAGAAACAGAACAGGGAAGAGAAATAATTACAATGGAGCAAAGGGAGAACGGCCGGCAGGAAGGAAGTGAGGAACGCAAAATGAAGGAAAAAGAATGAAAAAGAAATGAAGGAAAGAAGGGAAGAATGCAAGAAGAGAGGGATAAATAAAAACACAAGGGGGTAAGGATGGATGAAATGAAGGAAGGAAAGAAAGAACGAACAAACTAATGAAAAAGAAAATGAACGATCGTGTGCAGAAAAGAAAGTAAGATGGGTGGAAACGAAGAATACCCATAAGGAAGAGATGAGTGCAGAGAGAAATGAAGAATAAAGGTGTGCAAAGGAAAGCGAATAGCAAAAGATCTATTGGTCCTTTCGTGTCTGCTTTGTATACGGAACATTATAAGTAACATATTCATTCTATCAGCTAAAAACAACGATAGAAAAACAGGAAGGCTCCCGCCTCCACCCACACGTCAAACTCTCCATCCAAAGCTGGCAGGAAATACTGAAAAGGACCACTATGCAGCATATAATAAACTGGCATGGAAATTTCATAGGACAAGAGGAAAGGAAATCTTATTCTACATTATATATCTACCTGAAAAGGTAAGTAGAAGTAAATCAACAATATATATCGATGTTGTTCTGCGCTTGTATTGATCAAAGCCTATATTAAAAAAAAAAAATAATAATACGAGCACGAGGACATTTCACAAATGCGTTATTCGGGAGTTGGAAGACAGATACTTATCCAAGCGATGTGTAGAATTTAGTACTGTATCGCAATTTACGACACTGGAGGGCAATTTGTTTCATATAGTTACAAGTCTTTTGAAGAAGAAATGCTTAGCTTCATATTACTCTCGTAGTTTGCCAATTATTTTATGAACATTAATTCAGATCTACAGATCAATTGCGAAGTGCTATTGGCCACAAATATTCTTACACACCTCAGATTTGCCTCTCTAGATTTCAAGTGGTAACACTGACTCCATGTCCAGAGGTACTATCTATCTATCTATTGCCAGACGCCTTAATCCCTCATACGGGGTGGTCACAAACAAATCGCCTGCACGTCACCCTGTTCCCAGCCATTTCACTGCCCTGCTCCCACCTCACACTCCCCTCTCTCATATACCTCTCCACTCCATCCCTTCATCTCATCCTTGGAGTTGGCCTCCCTCTCTCTCCCTCCACCTCACTCACATACACTCTCTTCGTCAGTCTCTCGCTCTCCGTCCTCTCTACATGGCCAAACTGCCTCAATATGTTTCTCCAAACGTTTCCTATCACATCCACATCCACACCACAACGCTCCCTCATATCCTCATTTGTCAGTCTGTCTCTCCATGTGACTCCACAGGCTCCTCTCAAATAACTCATTTCCACCGCTCTCATTCTTGACTTGTGTTCCTCCAACAACGTCCAAGCTTCACTTCCATATGTTAGAGTTGGTATCACAATACCGTCATGTAATCACTTTTTCACTTCCATGCTCACTTCTCTGTTTCTTATCACTGCTTTCAAGGAACCAGCAACCTTTCTTCCTTGTTGTACCCTTTCAAGCACTTCACCCTCCAAACTTCCATCCTTACTCATCACACTTCCCAAGTACTTAAACGTACTCACATTTTCCATCTCATAATCATCCAACATCACTGTACATTCACTGACTTCACCTCTCTCAAAGACCATCACTTTACTCTTCCCTACATTCACCTTTAGATTCCGTTTCTTACACACTCTCCCAAACTCATCCACCAAGCCATGCAGCTCCCCTTCGTCTTCACTTAACAACACAGTATCGTCTGGAAACAACAGTACAGGAGTTTCCAAACAATGCCCTCTCTCATTAGGACCACTCCAACATCCACTGCCCTACCTTGTATCTCTAACCCCGTCCATATACAGATTGAACAACCACGGAGACATGACACATCCCTGGTTCAACCCAACCTTCAAATAGAAAAACTCACTCAGTTCACTATCCACACGCACTGCAGCCTAAGCACCCTTATACATACTCTTCATAGCATTCAACAACTTCCCATCTACTCCATATATTCTTAATACTGTCCACAATCCTTGTCTATCCACCCTGTCATATGCTTTCTCCAAATCCATCAAGGCCGCATACAACTTCTTTCCCTTCTCTACAAACTTTTCCACTAAAGTCCTAAGAAAGAATATCTGATCTACACAACCTCTTCCCTTCCAAAAGCCTCCCTGTTCTTCTCCAACTAACTCTTCTGTTATTTCCCTCTGTCAGTAAGTATCCTACCGTATACTTTTCCTATTACACTAAGATGACAAATGCCCCTATGATTACCACACACTTCTTTTCCCCTTTCCCTGTGTACAAGGGAATAATTATACCTGACTTCCAATCCAGATGTGCGATATCATTAATTCCTCACGGTCATTTTCCCTTCACATACTTCTAGCTATTTACTTACCTTGGTGCGATATTCTATATTGTTATCAATCCCTCCATTTGGCCAAAGTTTATTTGTTCTGATATTCCTTTTATGTGTGAAGAAAGCTGGTCTCTCCTTCTTCCCCTCTTTCTATCCCCCTCTCTCCCTCCCTTTCTCTTTCTCTCTCCTACTCCCTCCCTCCTTTCCTTCCACTGTTTCCCTCATTTCCTCTCTCCCACTCTTTTCCCATTCCCTCTCTCCTTATCCTCCCCCTCCCTTTCTGTCGTCCTCCCTCCTTCGCTCCCTTTATTCTGTCTCCCCATCCCCCCTTCTCTCTGTTTGTCTGCCTGTCTGTCTGCCTCATAAGCTATGACTCAAATACACAGTTGGCAGTAGTTGGTTTCTTCCTACAAGTATTTTTCCCACTCTTACATTTTTTTTTCCTGTATTTCAGAGTCGTTTCATGGAGTACTCTCCATATTTCTCGTCCAGTACACTTCCATATTTCGTATAAAGCTGGATTGGAATTGATATTATCTACACATCTGTGTATAGGATATGGAGATTAAGAAGGTAATAAGGGTGTGATTGTAGTGCCCGGAAGTGATAATGAGTTGTATCTAGTTCATTTTCTATGACCCAAAGTTCGGTTAAGTGAGAGTGTGCGGCCGGGCCATAGTTGTTACCATGCGGACGTGACCAGAACATAGATTAAATTATCTAGTGGCTAAGTCATTTTTTTTCCTACTGTAATTTAATAGTATTAAGTCTCTTTATAATATAAAATCTCGAGTGGATGGGAACATGTGCCTTTGGTCACGTAATCCAGCATAATATACGCGTGTGCAAAGTGATGTTAGGCACGATTATTTTTATTGTTTTTCGATGTAAGGGTATAAAGAGAGAAGTGTTGTAGGGTAATTATTGTGAGTTGAGAATGTCATTTATTTTGGGTAATCGATTGTGAAGGGAAAGACATCACATTGAGTCCATCACGAGTCTGTAATAATAAAAATTTTAAATAACGTAAGCCGTCATCCCCCCCTCCCCCTTTCGATCACGCAGTTTTGGCTTGTTGCACTCGCTCACCGGCCGTGAAACGTAGCAGATGGTCGGTACTGTCGTCATCCTCCCCCCTCCCCCCCCGAAAGAATTCTATAAGTAATTTGACGATATTTATGTCTGATATGTTGAAGCACGAATAGTGATATCCCACGAATGATAACAGTGACGAAATAAAGAAATAGACTTGGGTAGAATCAAGTGTTGTCGTTCCTCAGGAAGTGTGTAACGGTGACGCCATTAGCCATTGGAAAAGCGAATCCCGAGTTTCCCGCTCACCACTATGGTATCCTGTGATCTGAATAGTGAGGTATTTCCCATATATTTGTGTACTGTACTTTATATTATTATTTAGTGAGTAACTGGAATACGGGAATGCTAGCTAGTTCTGTCTGAGTCTCAGATAAGTTTGTGATTTTTGTGGGTCAAATATCAGGTGCCTTGGAACTGTAAGTTGTTTTTTAATGTGTTGAGATGACTTTGCAATTCAGTACTTATTAGGGCTATGTTGTGAGTTAATATTCATGTAGTTCCTTTGTGAAGCACAATGATATTGATAGTGATGATTTTCATGGTTAAAGTTATTCATGCTTGCTGTATTTGTTATAGTACTTTCTCTTCCATGTTATCCCTACAATAAGTATTATTTTGAGCAGACCTTAATGTCTGCAGTGCCATGTGTTATTCTGTTATTACTTGAGATGCCGAGTGTTGTAACTCATGTTTCTTTATTATGAGACTTTCCTGATGATGTGAAGGGATTACTGGCATTGGGGAGAAAAGTTATTCATAATACATATTAACTTCTGCCGAGTCCAAGTGTGGAGGTCGAAGTACCAGTGAGTGAGTCAAGGTCCCAGTGCGTGAGTGAATGTCCAAGTGTGGAAGTCAAGGTTGGGAGTGGCAGAGGACTGGACCAGTGAACTATGTGCTCAGATTGACGGGGACTCTCTCCCAGTAGCGGCCTCGTTGGTTGCGTTTATTACTTTTCAAGTGGCCAAGTTAAGAGTGGTAGCATACCAAAATGATGGGGTCGGTGTCCAACTCTGCCAACCCAAGCCCAACTTTTGCAGTTTCCCCAAAAATGCTTCTAAGGTTACACATTAGCAGACTACTAGATAAGCTCCATACCACCAGATCTCAAGGGTTATACAAACAATAAAGTTTGAGTGGGAGGAAATGTGTATTAACAAGACCAAAAGATAGAAATCTTCCCCAGCTACTTGCTTTACAGATTAAACCTGAATCAGTTGGCACGTTCAAATATATATATATATATATATATATATATATATATATATATATATATATATATACATATATATATATACATATATATATATATATATATATATATATATATATATATATATATATATATATATATATATATATATATATATATATTATATATATATATATATATATATATATATATATATATATATATATATATATATATATATATATATATATTATATATATTCCCGTAATATCAAATCCACAAAACATAGCTCCTTTGTCCCAGTCCAATGTTACTTCTTAATCGTCCCTCTGAGCACATAGTTCACTGGCCCCAGTCCTTTGCCAGTCCCAACCTTGACTTCAACACTGGGACCTTGACTCACTCACTGGGACCTTGACTCACTGGTACTTCGACCTCACACTTGGACCCGCTAGAAGTTAATATGTATAATGAATAACTATTCTCCCCAATGCAAGTAATCCCTTCACATGATCAGGAAAGTCTCATAATAAAGAAACACGAGTTATAACACTCGGCATCGCATGTAATAACAGAATATAACATGACACTACAGACACATAGGTCTGCTCAAAATAATACTTATTGTAGGGATAACATGGAAGAGAAAGTACTATAACAAATACAGCAAGCATGAATAACTTTAACCATGAAAATCATCACTATCAATATCATTGTGCTTCACAAAGGAACTACATGAATATTAACTCACAACATAGCCCTAATAAGTACTGAATTGCAAAGTCATCTCAACACATTAAAAAACAACTTACAGTTCCAAGGCACCTGATATTTGACCCACAAAAATCACATACTTATCTGAGACTCAGACAGAACTAGCTAGCATTCCCGTATTCCAGTTACTCACTAAATAATAATATAAAGTACAGTACACAAATATATGGGAAATACCTCACTATTCAGATCACAGGATACCATAGTGGTGAGCGGGAAACTCGGGATTCGCTTTTCCAGTGGCTAATGGCGTCACTGTTACACACTTCCTGAGGAACGACAACACTTGATTCTACCCGAGTCTATTTCTTTATTTCGTCACTATTATCATTCGTGGGATATCACTATTCGTGCTTCAACATATCAGACATAAATATCGTCAAATTACTTATAGAATTCTTTCGGGGGGGGAGGGGGGAGGATGACGACAGTACCGACCATCTGCTACGTTTCACGGCCGGTGAGCGAGTGCAACAAGCCAAAACTGCGTGATCGAAAGGGGGAGGGGGGGATGACGGCTTACGTTATTTAAAATTTGTATTATTACAGACTCGTGATGGACTCAATGTGATGTCTTTCCCTTCACAATCGATTACCCAAAATAAATGACATTCTCAACTCACAATAATTACCCTACAACACTTCTCTCTTTATACCCTTACATCGAAAAACAATAAAAATAATCGTGCCTAACATCACTTTGCACACGCGTATATTATGCTGGATTACGTGACCAAAGGCACATGTTCCCATCCACTCGAGATTTTATATTATAAAGAAACTTAATACTAATAAATTACAGTAGGAAAAAAAATGACTTAGCAACTACATAACTTAATCTATATTCTGGTCATGTCCGCATGGTAACAACTATGGCCCGGCCACACACTCTCACTTAACCGAACTTTTGGTCACAGAAAATGAACTAGATACAACTCATTATCACTTCCGGGCACTACATGATAATATTATTAATGTAAAATTTCCATAAAACACTATGGAAATATTACTATATAAATTCACTGGTAACAGCCCTCTAGCATAAAGAGAAGGTGTTTCTACATATCCTAAAAACCAAATCTGTATTTTATCAAAACATAAATTACCACACCGTCAGTGCAGAAAAAGTTTGTAATGGACCATTCCTCCCCGCAATTAGTGATGACCTCCCGTAGCCCGTCAGAGCCAACAGGTCTGTATAACTACAGTTCTTTAATTTCTTCTGAATAGTTCCCACTCGGCCATCATGCGCTGATGGAGGTGTTGGAGTGGTCTCCTTGGCGCTGGAACCCACAAATAAACGATATCACCCAAGCGGTCCTCGCTGGGCTTCAAGTGGTCCACCTGATATGTACTGGGCAGTTATCCCGAAAAAAAGTGACAAACCACTTATCCTGTAATACGTGTTCATGAATCCGATAAAAGCATTGGCCTAAGTACTGTGTGTATATATATATATATATATATATATATATATATATATATATATATATATATATATATATATAATCTCATCTTACCTCTCATCAGCCGTTTGAGTGTCCACTGCTGGACCGGCCAATCCCGACCGAAGTGGGGACGATACAGCCTATGTATCTCTACCAAGTGGCTTTGGCTGTCTGGTGAAGATTGTATATAGGGTAAGAAGTGCTTGTAAGTGTGATTGTAGTGTTGTAGTGGCTCTGGATGTATGTGTAGTCTGTGAACCAAGTGTAATCGACCCGAGCAAGCCGACTGGATGCTAACCTACTCCTTTGAGTATGCGACACTGGTTCAATGCCAGCATCCCTTATGTCCGCCAAAACAGTTCGTGGTCTGAAGAACGCTGTCAGAGTTTATTACCTTGGCGGGGCGACAACCCTCGTTCTTCAGTGTACGAAAATGCACACTCTACCACTGCACCAAGGAGGATCCATATATATATATATATATATATATATATATATATATATATATATACTGGACAAATGTGGAAGCATGCATGGAAAAGTTTGAAAGGAATGAGAGAGTGTTTTTGACAGGATATATGAATGGAAAAGTGAGGAATGTGAAGGTGGATGAAGTAGTTGGTTAGTGGGGTGTGCCTGCAGAGATGGGTAAGAATGGCAGTGATTTAGTGGATATTTGTGCCGGGAGGGGGTTGGTGATATCCAATAGCCTCTTCAGACAAAATGATCCATAGGTATACGTGGCGAGTGATGAGAAGGGTAGGTGGTGAACTGAATGAATGGAAGGTAATGACTGATTATGTGTGTGTGGATGATAGGATGAGCAGGTGTGTAATGGATGCAAGAGCATATAGAGGTTGGGGAAGTGGACTTTCAGACCTCCATTTGGTGACTGTGAGAATCAAGGTCCAAATGAAATGGAGAAATAGAAGGGGAGAACAGGAGGAATTAGTTCATACAAGGAGGTTGCAAAAGTTAGGAGAGGATGGAAAAAAGGCAGTATATAAGAGAGAAGTGGAGGAGCGATGGGGTAAATATCCAGATGGGTTACGTGGAACGTATGTACAAGATATTCACAGAAGAAATCTGTGCAGCATGTGACGTGGTGTGTAGGGTGACGAGAAGACAAAAGGGGGTGCAGGGAGCGCCTGGTGGAATGAAGAGGTGAGACAGAACGTGGCAGAAAAGAAGAAAGCATATAGTAAGTGGATGAGAAACAGGAGCGTGGAATAAGTTGAGAGACGGAACCGAGAGTTATATGTAGAGAGGAAGAGAGAGGTGAGAAGATCAGTAAGAGAGGGTAAGAAGAGAGTGGATGAAGAATTTGGAAGGAATTTGGTGTAAAGTGGAGGGAATGTAAGAAAATGTTCTGGAAAGAGGTAAAGAGAGTTAGACAGGGTGTCAAAGAAGTTAGCTAGGAAGTGAAAGATAAAAATGGTAGATGACTAGTGTAGAAGGGAGAAAAAGTGAGCAGATGGAGAGAATACTTAAAGGAATTGCTGAACATAGAGAATGAAAGTAATGCGAGTATAAGTAGCTAGGGAATGGCTGGGAGACAGAGGGATGAGAGAAGACAGGAAGAAATCAGTAGGATGGAAGTTGTGGAAGCAATGAAGAAAGTCAAAATGGTTAAAGCTCTAGGAATTGATGGAGTTTGTGGTGAAATGCTGAAGCATGGGAGAGAGATAGTAGTAGAATAGATATGGAAGATGTGCAGATTGGCCTTGGAGGGAGGTAAAGTCACGGAAGAATGGAAGTCAGGTATAATTACTCCCCTGTACAAAGAACAAGGGGAAAAAAAAAGTGTGGTAATCATAGGGGCATTTGTCTTCTTAGTGTAACAGGAAATGTATATGGTAGGATACTTACTGACACAATTAGGGAAATAAGAGAAGAATCAGATGGAGAAGGACAGAGAGGTTTTAGGAAGGGAAGAAGTTATGTAGATCAGATATTCATTCTTAGGGCTTTAGTGGAAAGGTTTATAGAGAAAGGAAAGAAGATGCATGTGGCCTTCACGGATGTGGAGAAAGCATATGACAGGGTGGATAAACAAGGACTGTGGAAAGTATTAAGAATACATGGACTATATGGGAAGTTAATGAATGCCGTGAAGAGTAAAGAGTATGTATGAGGATGCTAAGGCTGCAGTGTGTGTGGATAGTGAACCGAGTGAATATTTCTATTTAAGGAATGGATTGAAACAGGGATGTGTCATGTCTCCATGGTTGTTCAGTCTGTATATGGAAGGGGTTATAAAGGGTATACAAGGTAGGCCAGTGGATGTTGGAGCAGCCCTAGTGAGAGAGGGCAGTGTGTGGAAATTCCCTGTACTGTTGTTTGTAGATGACACTGTGTTGTCAAGTGAATGAGTCTGGGAGTGTGTGGATAAGTTTGGGAGTGTGTGTACGAATTGGAATCTAAAGATGAATGCAGGGAAGAGTAAAGTTATGGCCTTCAAGACAAAGGAAGTCAGTGAATGTACAGTGAGGTTGGATGAAATGGAAAATGTGAGTGTGATTAAGTACTTGGGTAGTGTGATGAGTAAGGATGGAAGTTCAGAGGGTGAAGTGCTTGAAAGTAAAGAACAAGGAAGAAAGGTTGCTGGTTCCCTGAAAGCAGTGATAAAAAAACAGGGAAAAGAGCATGCAAGTGAAATAATTACTACATGACAGTATTGTGATACCAACTTTAACGTATGGAAGTGAAGCTTGGACCTTGTTGGAGAAACATAAGTCAAGAACAAGAGCAGTGGAAATCAGTTATTTGAGAGGAGCATGTGGAGTCACAAGGAGAAACAGACTGACAAATGAGGAAGTGAAGGAGCGTTGTGGTGTGGATGTGGATGTAATGGGAGGAGTTAGGATAAATACGCTGAAGTGGTTTGGTCATATGGAGAGAATGGGGAGTGAGAGACTGACGAGGAGAGTGTGTGAGTGAGGTGGAGGGGGAAGATGGAGGGGGAGGCCAAGGATGGGATGGAGGGATGGAGTGGAGAGGTATATGAGAGAGGGGGGTGTCAGCTGAGAGCAGCGCAGTGAAATGGCGGCCAATATATATATATATATATATATATATATATATAAATGTGTGTGTGTGTGTGTGTGTGTGTGTGTGTGTGTGTGTGTGCAAGGCAGGAACCAAAGGTCAGGAGCACATAAACCGTTTCTTCCAAGTAAAAAAAAAAAAAACGAAAGAGAGCCAAATACAAGGTCCGTTTATTTAGAGATGCCTGGACACACCAGCGTTTGATAGACTGGAGATCATAGGAAGTAGGAAATACAGATGGAGGGAGACAGTTCCAGAGGTGACCTGTTGCATCAATGAAGGACCGGGAGTAACGGTTAACTCTTCCATTAGAGAGTTGGACAAAAAAAGGAAGAGTTTTTGGCTAGATGGGTGCTACTTCCCTGCCGTAGACGTGGAGCGATGCAAGCAGACAGTTCAGAGGAGCAGTGACTATTGAAGTAGCGACAGAAAAGAGATAAAGATGCAACAATGCGGCGAAGAGACAGAGGTTGAAGGGAACTAGTAAGAGGAGGAGAGTTGATGAGACGAAAAGCCCATGACTCCACCCTATTTATGAAGACCTGTATATGCGGAGCCTCCCCACACATGAGAGTTGTATTCTACACAGGGGCGAATAAAACTAGTGTTTAAAGTCAACAACTGTGCAAAGGTAAAGAATGTGTCGGCTTAGTACACCTAAACTCTTGGAAGCAGATTTTACAAGAGATGTGATATGATATCTCCAAGATAAGTCCCGAGAGAATGAAACCCCAAGTATGCTTAAGGATGATGCAGGATTAAGCTGGATATCATTAAACATTAGTGGGTACTCCTGTGGAAGAGTTTGTCGGGTTGATAGGTGTAAGAACTGAGTCTTCAATGCATTAAAAACAACAATATTTTTACCCCAGAGATACGAGCCAAGTCAGACATTAGGTGTGCCATAGCCTCATCCCTTGTTTGTTGAAGTAACTGCTGAGATGGACGTTGCAAGAACCTAATGGAAAGGTGAAGGGTGGAATCATCAGAATATGAGTGGATAGGGTTAGATGTACAGCTTAGAAGGTCACTGATGAATAAAGGGAAGAGGCTTGCTGATAGGATAGAGCTGAGGAACACCACTGTTGATAGATCTAGGAAAAGAACGATGGCCGTCTATAACAGCAGCTATACTGTAGAACGACCAGAATGGAAGCAATAGATGAAGGCACAGATAGAATAATACAAACCGTAAGAGGGCAGCTAGGAAATTAAATATTTATGCCAGACTCAATCGAACGCCATTGAGATGTCAAGTGCAATGGCAAAGCTTTCACCAAAGTCTCGAAAGGAGGATGACCAAGAGTCTGAAAGATAGGTGAGATGATCGACAGTGGAGCGTCCCTGACGGAACGCAAACTAACGATCAGAAAGATAGTTAGGAAAGGATGCTTTAAATTTTTCTGTTAAGAATAGACTCGAAAACTTTTGAGACACAGGATGTTAAAGCAATTGGGCGATAGTTAGAGGTTTGGGAATGGTCACCCATCTTTGGGACTGGCTGAATGAGAGCAAACTTCCAGCAAGAAGGAAAGCTACAAGTTGAGACACAAAGGCGAAAGAGTTTACCTTGGCAGGGTGTAAGCACAAAAGCACAGTTCTTGAGGACAACAGGAGGGACCCGATCAGGCCCATATGCCCCCTTAATACTGAGGACAGAGATGGCAGAAAATACATCAGCTGAAGAAATTTTAATGTCAGCCATGAGGAAGTCAGAGGGGGGAAGTGAAGGAGAAACAGCACCGGAATCGTCTCAAGTGGAATTGGAGGAGAAAGTCTGAGTGAAGAGATCTGCTTTGTCTGTAGAAGAAACAGCTACAAAGGCATCAGAGTAGAAAACAGGAGGGAAAGATGATGAGGTAAAATTTTTAGAAGGTTTATGGCAAGATGCCTGAAGGAGCGGGAAGAATTTGAGTTGGAGAGTTTAGAGCATTTAGTACGGATGAAATTGTTTTTAGCATAACATAGAACAGACTTAACACAATTCTGGGCAGAAACATAAGAAAGATGTGATTCGGGGGTGGGTTGGCTTTGGTACCTTTTATAGGCCCTGTCCTTGTCGTGGACAGCATTAGAACATGCGTGATTAAACCAAGGCTTTCTTGCATTACTCAAAGGATATGAGATAGGAATGTATGTTTCCATGCCCGAGAGAATAACCTCCGTAATGCGCAAGGCTCATTAAGATGGCCCCCAGCCATGGAAGCAATAATCATTCCAGAGAAAATCAAAGAAGTATTGCCTGAAGGCCACCCAATCAGCAGCTCCAGACTGCCACAATCGACGTTCCTTTGGAGGATTTGCAGGCCGTACCGGAGCAATAGGACAGGTTAAGGTAATAAGGTTGTGATCGGAGAAGCCCAACAGAGAGGGAAAATTAGCAGTGTAAGGAGAAGAATTAGTTGTAAGGAACAGGTCAAGTATGTTGGAGCTCTCTCCAAGATGGTCAGGGATACGGGTAGGTTGCTGCACAAGGTGCACTGGGTCATTAAGGACAGAAAAGATGTAGGCTTGATCATCAGGTGGATCTGCGAAAGGAGTGAAGAGCCAAAGGTGGTGGTGAACATAGAAATCTCCTTGAATTCAGATTTCAGAGAAAGAAGAAATGGATAGGATGCATTCCATCGTAGAAGTAAGATGGTCGAAGAATTTTTCGTAGTCAGTAGAAGTAGGGGATAAGTAAATGGCACAGGTATACTTAGACAATGACATAAAAGCCGAAGCCAGAGAGTAGGGAATTCAGAGGAATGAAGTTCAGGAACGCGAGAGCAAGACAAGTCGCTGCGTACATATACAGAAGAACCACCTTTGGCTATGAAATGAGTATAAAGAAAGTAGGAGCATACAAAAAAGGGTTTGCTATCAGTTGCCTTAGACAGGTGAGTTTCAGTTAAGAAGGGAAGGTGAGGTTTAGAGGAGGAGAGGTGGTGGTCAACAGAGAGAAAGTTAAAGGAAAGGCTGCGAATGTTGCAGAAATGAAGGTGTGTGTCAGACAGTGGTTCCAGGTAGCTCGTTGAGTCGTGAACGGGAGAGGGGCGGATGGTGGGGGCATCTATGGTCCCCCCGCGGGAGGACTTCGAGAGTTGGTTATTCAACGCCATTTTTCTTTTTTAATTTGAAAAGGAAGTGTGCTGTGTAATGTGCATGGAGTTTGGTGATAACAGAGAAAATTGTGTTGGAGAGCATGCTGGCCTACTCCCTGTGTTCCTGAAACACTGAATATACTGTATATATATATATATATATATATATATATATATATACACGCAAGAGGTGCTACCAATACTTCCAGTAATTTTAATACTGTAGGAAAATAAGTTATCTTACTTCCTAGTTCTCACTGCCGCCTTCGAAGTAGTCCCCTTGGGCATGTACACAGTGGTCCCAGCGTTTTTTCTAGTTCATGCATCCCTGTAAGGCTTCAGGCGTGATGGTCTTAAGCACCTCCTGCGATTCTGTCTAGATCTTCCTAATCGAGTCAAATTGACATCCTTTCAGCCGTAACTTTAGCTTGGGAGACAGGAAAAAGTCTCAGGGGAAGGAGGTGGCTCAATCAGTAGAGAGGTGGCCTGCAGTCCTACCGGACCTAGGTTCATATCCCCGCTGGGGCAGGGATCAGGTTACGGACTTGAATTTCATATAATCAGACTTGACTGATCTACCAGAAGACCCGCCTACATGTCGTAAAAATACCCCAGCTAATACCAATACACCAGTCCTGTATGAGACGGCCCTAGCATGTAATCAATCTGGACGGTGGGTGTTAGCGCCGAAGTGGTGACATGTAGAGAGGTGTATGGTATGTAGGAGGACTACTGGGCCTTGAGAGCAGGCTGTGAAGCCTATGCCCAGAGTCGGACACATTAAAAAGGAAGAAAAAAAAAAGTGGGTGGGGAATGACTACCGTGTTAGTGGAAGCCAAGAAATGCCGGACAACAATAATTGATGTGTGGGCGGGGGCATTGTCATGATCCAGGACCCAGTCCTTGTTCTTCCACTGTTCTTGACCTTCCTCTTGGATGTTATCCCGCAGACACCGCAAAACGTCACAATAAAACTTTCTGCTGACTGATTGACAGGGTGGGACGAATTCCTTGTGAACAATCCCTTGGAAATCGAAAAAAACGATCAATATCGACATGACATTCCTGGGAAATTGACGCGCCTTTTTTGTCCTTCCATGAACCGCTTGTACCAGAAAAATGTTCTGCTTTGGGACATGGGATTGTCACCAAAGGCTTGCTGAAGCAACCAGTGAGGTTCTACAGCCGTCTTCTTGATCTTGAAGCAGAACTTGGTGCAGGTTCTTTGTTCTGTGAGGTCGGCCATTGCAAAACTGCCAAACCATCTACACACCACGTTACAAAGGTAAGCGTAGCTCAACAACACATCCACTCACAGACATGGCAGGGGCCACACTGACGCACAAGGGGTGCTACTGACTCCTCCTAGTGGCAAAAGGCAAAACTGCAAACGGTTGGCTCCCTCCGTTCAAATTACTAGAAATTTTGGGAAGCACTTGGTAATATATATATATATATATATATATATATATATATATATATATATATATATATATATATATATATATATATATATATATATATATAAATTCATATATACATAGATAGTTAGTGAATGGTTCACGATCGGAGTGGGCGTGCGAGAAGGTCGTGTGATGTCCCCATGGTTGTTGAATATATATTTATATTTTGATGGGATGATGATAGAAGTAAAAACACAAGTAATGGAGAGGGGGATGACGTTGGTAATGAATGATGATGGATGGAATATCTCAAATTTGTTGTATGCCTATGATGCAGTACTGCTTGCAAACACCGAATAAGAACTTGGTTGGCTAGTGCAAAGTTTTGCTGATGTCTGTGAGCGTCGTGCCTTGAGGGTAAATGTAGAAAAGAGTATAGTGATGGTTATTGAAAAAGAAGGTGACTCCCAGTGCGATGTCACAGTGAATGGAGAGAGACTAGAATCGGTGAGAGTTCAAATACATCGTACAGTGATAGAAAAGAGAGGAAAGTGTGGAAAAGAAGTGGAAAGTAGAGTGACACAAAGCAGAAACGTAACTGGTGCAATGAAGGCCTTGATAAGAAAGATAAGAAACAGAGGCTTGAGTGTTGCACCTGCACAAGGCTTACGTGAAAGAGTGTTAGTGCCAACTTTAACATAAGGATGTGAGACTATGGTGTGGCATGAAAATGAGAAGTCAAGAGTAAGAGCAGTGGAGATGGGACTGCTGAGGAATGTGTGTGGAGTACAAAGGGTGGATAGGATACGAAATAATGTGATTCGTGAAAGATGTGGAGTGAGGAAGTCTGTGGACACCAGAATCGAAGAGAGTTTACTTAGGTGGTATGGACATGTGGAGAGAATGGATAATAACAGAGTGGTGAAAAAGGTATATCTGAGCGAATTTGAAGAAGGGAAGAGGCGAGGTAGGCCAAGGAGAAGGTGGAGAGATATGGTGGATGAGTGTGTGAGGAAGAGAGGTTTGGAAGTCGGTGAGGCTAGGGAACTGATAAAAGATCGAGATGGCTGGATGAATGTTGTGAGAAGAAGTGCATGATCAGGGATTTGACATCCCTTTTAAACGTGGCAGCGTCCGGATTGACTCTATCGCAGTGGTTCTTAAACTTTTTTGAGTCACACACCCCTTCCAGAATCTGGTGAAAGCTATGAACCCCTTCCCTGCAAAAATGCACAGAAGCACATAAACACAGTATTTTGCATGCAGTGAATATACTTTTATTAAAAACTACCTCACGCAGTATATGACATACACAAAGTATAAAACAGTCTTTACAAAGAATTATGTTTCTTACTCTTTTCATGCAAAAACTAATGGCCACTCGATGAAAACATGAAATACATCTAACTTGTGCAAATTAAACAAAACAAAACGTTAATTCTGCTCAAAAGTTCATTTCAATGAGAGGGTTGTTGTTGTTTGGCTTGAATAAGAAGATGAAATTGTGGAGTGGTCTTTGACAAGGCAACACAACATGCATGTCATCGTTGACATCCAGTTGATATCGACTTTTCGTTTTGATACAAACAAGCGCTGAAAACCCTGACTCACAAAGGAATGTAGTAGCAAACAGAATCAGAGCATTCATAGCTCGCTTTGCCAGACGAGGGTAGGCTTGTGTCAACGACACAAGAATCCTTCAAGACTCTTCGTTTTTTTTTTTTTTTTTTT
>NC_136969.1:18976348-18986348 GCF_032717465.1 Coenobita brevimanus
TCAGTGACGTAGCGGAGAGTGGTATCTCTCTGATCGAGCGTTACAATAACACCTTGACCCGAAATGAGGACCAGAAACAGTATCTCCTGCAACTCGTGGCTAACCTCCGAAAGAAGTTGTCCACAGCTTCCAAGAAAACACTGATGAGTGGAAAATAACCCAGTTGATGAAAGAACTTCATGATCACATTAATATATGTATTTTGTTTTGAAAGTTGTAATGAATGTTATGTGCGTTATAAAAATCTGTCACTGTTTTCTGGACCAAAGTGGTTGAATGTAGGAATAATGCCAAGTTGGGCGACCTCTAATTTTTCATAGAATAGCACCAAATTTTGCAGAAAGGCTATGCAGACCGTAAGATATGAAAACAACATTGTGGAGAAATTTTTGGAGGAAATTTTTTTTGGGGGGACCACCCTAATATATATATATATATATATATATATATATAGAGAGAGAGAGAGAGAGAGAGAGAGAGAGAGAGAGAGAGAGGAGAGAAAGAGAGAGAGAGAGAGAGAGAGAGAGAGAGGCAACACACAGTGTTAATACCCTGTGGGCAAGAATTTTTTCCATTTCTTAATCATAACTGCCGTTCTTAACACTAATTTAAGTACTGGCAACATTAACTATTATGAACTATAGATGTAATAAAATGCTGGGTACGGCTCCTGACTTCGTTATGCAAGAAGAATAAAATTCACCTTAACAAATACAGTAACACATCACCCGGCGGTGGAGGAAGCATATGATAGACTACAGAAAACATGCAACATAACGATCATATACATGATAAACTGAGACTCGCATACCAAACATACCATGGCAGTACCTAATACTATATTCATTACGTGACAGTTATACTGTAATAATTATTACCAGGTCGCCTATAAGGATAAATCAAGTCAGAATTTTGATACACGCAATCTATTATGTCTATCTGTTATTGTGACCGAGAGTACTTTCTCCAATCATCACGCTCTGGCAGAATCAGGGGTTATATACGTTTATGTTAACACTGTTTCGCGAGCCGTACTACCAGGAAGGTAGGGTAGGAAGACCGAGAGAAGGAGGAGGGAAAACTAGAGGGAAAGGAGAAGGCAGACAGCAGGGGATGAAAGAAAAGGACAGATGAGAGACGAAGATAGAATGGATGATGCTGTAGACAGGACAGGACAGGACGAGGATGAGAGAACGGGAAAGGGTAATAGAAAATGGATGGAAGAGAAAGAATGTAGGAAAAATATGGAAAACAAATATTTAAAAGGGAAGGAAGAGAGTGTGAAGGAAAGAAGCGAGAGGAAACTGAAAACAAAACAGGAAAGAGAAATAAGAGTTACAGTGAAATACAGGAAGAACATCTGGAAGAAAGAATATGAGAAACGCAAAATGAAAGATAAAACGAGAAAGAGAGAAATAGAAGATAGGAAAGACTGAAAAAGAAATGAAGGAAAGAAGAGATTAATGCACGAAGGGAGGGATGAATAAAAACACAGGGGAGGAATGTTGAATGAAAGGAAGGAAGGAAAGAACGAACGACCAAACTGATGAAGAAAATGAACAAACGAACTTGTGCAGAAAAGAATGAAATATAGATGGATGTGGAAAATACCCACAAGGAAGGGATGCGTGCAGTGAGAAAAGAAATATAAAGGAGTGTAAAGGAAAGAGAATAGCAAAAGACCTGTTGGTCATTTCGTTTCTGCTTTGTATGGGAACTCTGTAACTAACATACTGTAATTATTTTATTAGCTAAAGACAAAGGAAGAAAAGAATGAAGGCTTCCGCCTCTACTCACTCACCAAAGTCTCCATCCAGAGACGGCAGGAAATACTGAAAAGGACCACCATGCATCATAGGATAAACTGGCATGGAAATTTCATAGGAAAAGGGGAGAGGAAATCTTATGCTACAATATCTACCTGAAAAGATAATAACAGTAAGTCAACAACATGTATCGATTTTGCTCTGCGGTTGTATCTTTCAAGCTCTAAAAAAATATATATTCGAGCACGAGGACACTCCAGAAATGTGTTATTCGGCAGTTAGAAGACAAATACTTATCCAAGCGATTCTGAAAATTTAATACTGTATCGCAATTTATTACATTGGAGGGCAAGTTGTTCCACATAGGTACAACTCTTTTGAAGAAGAAATGCTTAGGTTCATATTACTGGCATCGTTTGCCACTAATTTTCTAGACCTTAGATCAATTCTGCATATCAAATGTGAAGTATTTACCCTAGTTAAGGTAAAGACTATTATTACTTTTAAACGTTCCTTGTATGGTTCATTCCTCAGTCTAGATATCATTTATGTCAAACTTTGCGATACTCTTTCAAGTTTCTCTGCATCTTTTTTGTAATGAGACCAGAAATGGACACAACACTTAGTGTGAGTTCATGTGCATCATACTGGGTGAGGATGATAATTTCTACGTTATTTTCAAAGTATCTGCATTTCCTTCCATTTATATGCCCATACTGTTTCCCTTGTAACGGGGTGTAGCCGGAACAGGACGGCGTACTCACCAAAATACTCATCCACACACGCACACACAGACTGTATACTCGTATCTTAGCCTCTAAGGGGTGAAGGGGCCGCTCCTCATCGCACCACACCGCACGAGTACCTACTGCGCAGTGGAATCCAGCAACATCCTCAGCAGGGCCGAACAGCAGAGCTGGATTACCCCTGCCACATCAAAATGGACCCAACCCCTTTCCCGCATGTGACCCGATCAGTTGATCAGACAAGATGCGGGAGAACATCCCGTCGAGGCCGCGTCACAATCTATGCATTCACAATTCTTTCTCCGTTCATCCTCATCACACGCAGCCATTCTTCCTTGCTCTACAGATATCCTTCTCGCGTCTAACGCTTTCTTCACACTGTCCATCCATCCAATTCGTGGTCTTCCTCTCAGCCTTACACTTCTCAGATCGGATCCAGTTACCTTTTTTACCAGCTGCTCTTCATCCATTCTCTCCATATGCCCAAACTACTGCAACACTCCCAGTTCAACTCGATCAGCCACCTCTTGCATAAATCCAGATCTCCTTTGCACTTTATCATTTCTCACTCGATCCATATGCATCACTCCACACATATATACTCCTTAGACACCTCATCCCCATTACATTCAATCTCTTCCTCACAGCTACTTCCATATGCCATGTTTCAGCCCCATAATGCAGTCCATACCACTACTCCCTCATACAGCCTTCTCTTTACATCCATTCTAAGCAAACGACATCTAAACACTTTTTTCATTCTTCCCAGCACCTTTCCTACTTCATTCTTTCTAAACTTCATTTTACATCTATTCCTCCATCCACAGCAACATGTGACCCTAAATACTTAAAACGCTCTACCTCCTCAAGCAACTCACCATTCAAAACTGCATTCATCCTCCTACTATCTACCAACCTCATACTCCTCATAATTTTACTCTTATTCTCATTCACTTTCAATTTCCCCCTTTCACACACCCTTCCAAACTCCTCTACTAGCTGTCTCTATCTCTCCTCCGAATCAGCCACCAGTGCAGTATCATCTGCAACAGTAGCTGACTCAGATTCCACTCTCTACTATCAGCATTCACCAGACTCAAACCTCAAACACTCGCATTCACCTCCGGTCGAGCAGGGCAAAACTTCCAAGGTGGATGGAATGCTGGTGACAGGGAGAGCCGGAGCTCCCGTTTCATTAGCCCTCGGGACTAGCTCCCGACCATCCCCCTTTCCTGAACTTTTTCAGTGTCTCAGTAACACGGAGACTAGGCCAGCATGCTCTCCAATACAAATTTCTCTATCAACACCAAACTACAAGCACAGTACACACTACACTTCCTTTTACAAAATTCAACAATCATGGCGTCTTTACACACAGCCTCGGAGTCCCCGGGGGGGGGGGGGACCATAAATGCCCCCACCTTCCGCCGCTCTCCCGGTGACGACTCGAGTTGCCTGGAACCACTGTTTGACTCATTTCTTCTTCATTCCTCCAACATTCGTGGCCTTTCCTCCAACTTTTGCTCTGTTGAGCATCACCTCTCCTCTAAACCTCACCTTCTTTCCTAACTGAGACTCAGCTGTCTGAGGCAACTGACAGCAAACCCTTTTCTGTATCCTCCTACTTTCTCTATACTCATTTCAAAGCCAAAGGTGGTGTTGTGTATATATACGCAATGACTTATCTTGCTCTCATGTTCCTGAACTCGATTCTTCTGAATTCTCTACACTCTGGCTTCGGCTTTCCTGTAACTATCTGACGAAATATATCTGCGCTGTTTACTTATCTCCTAATTCTACCGACTATCAAAAATTCTTTGACTATCTTACTTCTACAATGGAACACATTCTATCCATTTCTCCTTTCTCTCAAATCTCCATTCTAGGAGATTTCAATATTCACCACCACCTTTGGCTCTCCTATCCTCTCCTTTCACTGATCCACCTGGTGAACAAGCCTACACCTTTTCTATCCTCAATGACCTAGAGCAGCTTGTACAGCACCCTACCCGTATCCCTGACCGCCTTGGAGACAGCTCCAACATACTTGATCTCTTCCTTACAACTAATCCTTCTCCTTACAATGTTAATCTATTCTCTCCATTGGGCTCCTCCAATCACAACCTTATCGCTTTAACCTGTCCTGTCGTTCCGGTACGGCCTTTGGACCCTCTAAAGAACGTCGTCTTTGGCACTTTGGAGCTGCAGACTGGGAGGCCCTCAGGCAGTACTTCTTTGATTTTCCCTGGATTGATTATTGCTTCCATGGCCGGGAGCCATCTGAGTGTGCCTTGCGCATTATGGAGGTTGTTCTCTCGGGCATGGAAGCATACATTCCTTTCTCATATCCCTTGACTAATGCAAGAAAGCCTTGGTTTAATCACGCTTATTCTAATGCTGTCCACAACAAGGAGAGGACCTATAAAAGGTACCGGAGCCAACCCACCCCTGAATCACACTTTTTGTACGTTTCTACCGAGAATCGTGCTAAGTCTGTTCTTCGCTCTGCTAAAAATAATTTCATCCGTACTAAATGCTCTTAACTCTCCAACTCGAATTCTTCTCGCTCCTTCTGGCACTTTGCCAAAAACCTTTCTAACAACTTTACCTCATTATCCTTCCCTCCTCTTTTCTACTCTGATGGCACTGTAGTTATTTCTTCTATTGATAAAGCAGATCTCTTCGCACAGACTTTTTCCTCCAATTCTACCTTAGACGATTCCGTTGCTGTTCCTCCAACACTTCCTCCCTCTGACTTCCTCATGGCTAACATTAAAATTTCTTCAGCTGATGTATTTTCTGCCATCACAGGCCTCAATACTAACAAGGCATATGGGCCTAATGGAGCCCTTCCTGTTGTTCTCAATAAGTGTGCTTCTGTGCTTACACACTGCCTATGCAAACTCTTTCGCCTTTGTTTATCAACTTGTACCTTTCCTTCTTGCTGGAAGTTTGCTCTCATTCAGCCAGTCCCAAAAATGGGTGACCATTCCCAACCCTCCAACTATCGTCCAATTGCTTTAACATCCTGTATCTCAAAAGTTTTTGAGTCAATTCTTAACAGAAAAATTTTAAAGCATCTTTCCTATCACAACCTTCTTTCTGATCATCAGTATGGGTTCCGTCGGGGACGCTCCACTGGAGATCTTTTCACCTACCTTTCAGACTCCTGGTCATCCTCCTTTCGGGACTTTGGCGAAAGCTTTGCTATTGCACTTGACATCTCAAAGGCTTTCGATCGAGTCTGGCATAAATCTTTAATTTCCAAACTGCCCTTTTTACGGTTTCTATCCTTCAATCTGTGCCTTCATCTCTAGCTTCCTTTCTTGTCGTTCTATAGCCGCTGTTGTAGGCGGCCATTGTTCTTCTCCTAGATATATCAACAGTGGTGTTCCTTAGGGCTCTATTCTATATCCAACTCTCTGCCTTTTATTCATCAATGACCTTCTAAGCTGTACATCTAACCTTATCCACTCATACGCTGTTGACTCCACCCTTCACCTTTCCATTCGGCTCCTGCAACGTCCATCTCAGCAGTTACTTCAACAAACAAGGGATGAGGCTATGGCGCACCTAATGTCTGACTTGGCTCGTATCTTTGACTGGGGTAAAAATCTGGTTATTTTTAATGCATCAAAGACTCAGTTCTTACACCTATCAACCCAACAAAATCTTCCACAGGTGTACCCACTAATGTTTAATAATATTCAGTTTAATCCTGCATCATCCTTGAACTTCCCTGGGGTTTCATTTACTCGGGACTTGTCTTGGAAAGATCATATTACATATTTTGTAAAATCGGCTTCTAAGAGATTAGGTGTGCTAAGCCGACTCCGTTCTTCTTTACCCCTGCACAATTGTTGACTCAATACATGGGTTTTATCCGCCCCTGTGTGGAGTACAACTCTCTTGCGTGGGGAGGTTCCCCACATACAGCTTTTCTCAATAGGGTGAAGTCAAAGGCTTTTCGTCTCATTAACTCTCCTCCTCTTACTGACGCCCTTCAACCTCTGTCTCTTTGCCGCACTGTTGCATCTTTATCTCTTTTCTATCAGCTAGTCAGGTCAGGTGTGGGTAAGGGGATGGGTCTGTTATGATGTGGCAGGGGTAAACCAGTTCTGCTGTCGGGTCCTGCTGTGGATGTCACTGATTGCATTGCGCAGTTGACCCTTGTGCGGTGTGATGCGGTGAGGATCTGTCCGTTCTCCCCTTTGGGGCTAAGATGCGAATGAATGTGTTTGAATGGATGAGTAAATGGAGAGTGAGTCGTCCTGTCTCGGCTACCTCCCTTTCCTTGGGGGAAGCAGCCTAGGTATATAGATAGATAGATAGACTTCAATGGTCACTGCTCCTCTGAACTGTCTGCATGTATTCCTCCACCTCTACGACGGGAGCGTAGCACCCGTCTAGCAGCAAACTCTCATCCCTTTTCTGTCCAACTCTCTCATGCAAGAGTTAACCATTACTCCCAGTCCTTCATTTATGCAACAGGTCAGCTCTGGAACTGTCTCCTTCTGTCTGGATTTCCTGCTTCCTATGATCTCGAGTCTTTCAAACGCAGTGTGTCCAGGCATCTCGAAATAATTGGATCTTGAATTTGGCTTCCTCTTGTATTTTGTTTCTCTGTAGGATGGAACAGTTATTGCAGGCTCGTGGCCTTTGGTTCCTTGTTCCTCACATTAAAAAAAAAAAAATTAAACAACCAAGGCGACATCACACATCTCTACCGCAGCCCCACTCTCACAGGAAACCAGTCACTCACAGTATTTCCCACGCTTTCACACGCTGTACTGTCTACATAAAAAAAATTTCCCCCCTTTTAACAACCTACTGCTTAATCCACTGGACCTCAGAAGAGTCCACAGAGCCTCCCTATCAGTTCCATCATACGCTTTCTCTAAATTCATGAATTCCAAAAACACATCCTCACCTTTCGCCAAATACTTTTCACACACCTGTCTCACGCAGCAAACAAATGATCCACGCATCCCCTTCCTAACCTAAAACCAAACTGCTCATCAACTGTCACTCCCTCTGTACCCTGTCTAACTCTCTTAATCAACGGTCCACCATATACCTTACCTACAACACTCAATACACTTATACTTCTAAAACTAGTACACTCATACTTATCACCCTTACCTTTATACAATGGGACTACACATGCATTTGTCTAGTCAATCGGCACCGAACCGCTCACAAAACACATAGTCAGCAATCTTACTAACCACGCAACAATAGTTTCTCCATCACCTTTCAAACATGCCATAGCACACCCATCCATACCTGCAGCTTTCGCTGCTTTCATCTCCTTTACTTCCTCCTGCTCTTCCTCTATCGTGATCAAAGAATCATCCAAGTCTCCCAATACATTTTTTCCTTGCTCCCTTCCATCTGCCACAATCTTAGCCTCCCTCTCCTCCTATACATTTGACGATCTTTCAAAATACTCTGCCCATTTCTTCCTTTCTGCATCCATCTCAGTTAACATCTTTCCATCTTCTGCTTTTACTCTTTATTCCTTTCCAAACTCTCCCGTTCGCATCCTTCCAAAACATTTTCTTTTTTGTTGATAATTCTCAGTCAACCGCCTACCCTCCCCCTCACCTGCTGCCACTTTAGCATCCTGCACAGCCTTCTGGCCCTAATCCTCTTTTCCTTACATCTCTCATGTGACACCTTGTCCTTTCTCTGCAGCCACTCTTCATTTGCACGTCTCTTCACAGCCGCAGCCATACTTACTCCCTCGCACCACCATTCACTTCCCTTTCTTACACCACACCCACTCGTCTCACACTACACACCTCCCCATACCCCATCACAGCGCTCTAAACAACTACCATTTCGCCTCCATACTGCCATTTTCCTGATCTTTCACTGCGTTCCATTCATCATTCAGCTTCTCCTGATACTCTATCATTTTCTCTGATTTGTTCAACTCACTCACCGTCAAAACCTCCCTGACACACCCAACTCTCCTAGCTCTCACTCATACTTATTCTCAGTTTCCCTTCACCAGGTAGTGGCCAGACATACATCCACCCCATCCCCCCTCTCAAAACTCTCACACCCAACAGTCTTCCTCTAACATTCCTGGACACAACCACATGATCCATCAATGCTCTATCAACAACCCTTTCACCCTCCGGTCTCAACCGTGTATACTTCTAAGTATCTTTAATCTTAAACAAGGTATTCCTTGTCACCATGACTCGCTCAACACACATCCCTATCTTTCCCAATTTATCAATTCTTCCAGGCATACCATCCATACCAACGACACCTTCAATATTTCCCACTCTAGCATTCGGATCTCCCATCATTACCACATTCACGCTGTCTCCATTATGTCTGCACGCACACATCAACATCATTCCAGAAAGACTCCCTCTCGTCTTCAACCCTTTCACTATATATATATATATATATATATATATATATACTGTATATACAGAGAGAGAGAGAGAGAGGTAAAATAATTTCCTATAAGCAAACGAGGTTGAATTTAACTGCCATTTCTGCATTGTTTATTTTCTGCTCAGTGCTTCCCATCCGCCGGGCTAAGCTGATTTTCGATCATTATTCTGAGTAGCTGTCCAAGTATTGGTGGATTTGGTGACGTGTCGTTCCTTCTTGGGAACATCTTCACACCAATCTGATGGCAGGTGGAGTAAGACCTCATTATTTAGCGGAGTGCCGACACGTGCCAGCACGTGATTGGTTGGCCAGGAACTTGTGATGGAAAATGTTTAGCTATCTCTTTGGTGGAATGAGTTAGCTCATCACTGTGGTCTTTTGCATTTTGGAAGGATTTGTAAATCGTCTGCTTGTGCATTAATTGGAGGCTTCAATTCCGAAATGTTAAGTGTGTCCAGAAATATGAGTCTATGTAGTTTTTCGCGGTCAATTATTTCGGTAACTTTCCCGAGGTGCTGACGGGTGAGGGAGGTATTGACTAGTTCTGTAGTGATTCTTTATCAGTTCCTTACCAACATAAGGGCAGGAAAAGCCTCGAGAAATTGCACCACATGCCAATATAACCAGAGGCATTCTCGTATTAGTAATCACTCGTTATGCACTCAGTCGTGTCAGTGTTATTCCATGATACTGCGAAGGCATTAAATACCAAAGGGATGAATTCGCCACTCAGAGGGACTGTACAGTGTGCATAACTTACAGCCATAAAGTAAGAGAGGAAGCACCAGAGCCTTGAAGATGTGAATTTTCATCTTCCTACAAATAAATAGTCAACACCAAATACAACAGAGAACCCTCGCTATAACGAACCATTTCAGAAATGATAAAGCTGATAGCTGACGATATAGATGATAGTGTCATACAGCCGACTATAAGTAGGGTCGGCTATATTGAACCCAGATCCAGTATAGGCTTTACTAAATCTTGTTTGGTGAAGTATGCATGTTCACTTTTTTTTAATTTTTGGTGAATTTATACTCATTACCTTGATATTATATAGACGAATATTGT
>NC_136969.1:18991348-19037577 GCF_032717465.1 Coenobita brevimanus
CATCCCTGAGTGGCATTACGTTAGCAGTAAACCCCAATCATCCCTTGGATTTAAACCTTCACCGGCTCAATCCGATTGGAGCACAATAATTTCCCACTAAACCACCAGGCGCCAAAATATGGTTATATGGTTACCACCCAGCGTAGTAAATGGTTTCCTGGTGTCCAGGAAACCATTTGGCTCGTCACTCAGTGTATAGTCACCCACAGGCAGAAGGAAGAGGGAAGAATAAAGGAATGAAAGACAGAAGAGGGAGTGTAAAGTCACCCGCAGGCAGAAAGACGAGAAAAGAATGAAGGAAAGAAAGACAGAAGAAGATGGAAGGAAAGAAGGATGGAGGAGAGGACAGGGCAGACACCCGAGAGCAGCACTACATTGAGTGAGTGGATGGTGAGCGCCCCCACCCATGTATATATATATATATATATATATATATATATAAACTATGAGTATATAGATAGATAGATAGATAAACAGAGATATATATACATATATCTATATCTATTATCTATCTATCTATCTTATATAATATATATAGTTTGATCAGAGGCATAATCCCAATGCAAACTGGCGCGTTCCCTGGTGGCGTATAGGGGAAGGTCCTGCATATAGCCTATACGAGGTACCATCTTAGACGGCAGGGACCATGGGACCCCCTGTAGATATATATACTGTAGTGCTCCACTGAATATACAGAATAAGGTGACACAAAAATTGCATCACACCAGCAACTATGTGGCAGGGAGGTAAGATAATTTGCCCCAGTCCTCTCAGCCAAACATAAATTCTTTTGTTAATTATTTCACGGCATTGCTGTTGGATCATCGTCTACCATAGGTCCAACCGCACTGCCTCCTGTGCTTGCGGGCAATGTCCAATGGAAAGTGATTAGACACTGGCTCGGCAAATTAGAGACCAAGATATTGAACATTAGAGTAAAATCCATGAAGATTTATATATACAGCGTAAGAAACCTTGCAAAAGATTACAAACTTGATAACTTAATAACTGAATTAGAAAACATTAGATGAGCTACTGTAGGTTCGAGTGAGCGACCCACAGAAAAGAGACACTTATTTAGCTTAAGGGAGAATTATTCTACCGAGAAGGTTAGATATAACATTTATTACCCTCTCTACAACAAAATGACATTATTATGTTGAAAGAAATAGTTTTGTGGTTGGCCGATTCAGAATGAAAGACTTCACAAAAGGCAATGGATGAATTAATCCTGTCACATATGAGGTTCTTCCCAAGCCGAATTAAATGAAGTAAATATCGTTGTTGTGATGCCCTGTATATGACATAACACATAACGAATCAGGCAAGAAAGCGAAGAACCCGATATCACTAATGAAGTAACGTTGACTTACTAAGATGAGATCTTATTTTTAAAAGTATTCGTGCCACCTTCCAGCGGTTTTAGTCCGCTTAGGATTGAGCTTTCAAAATGAAGGTGCTCGACACAGTCTTTCTGTGTCTACTATTTACTATAGATCCTCCAGAAGTTAGATACAATCGTCTTGTGGTAGCCTGAATGACTCCATCACTGGCATAGTTTTTAATGCTAACTTGTATTTGCTCTGCACAGACAAATTATTCACCCTAGACGAGATTTTTCAATTTGGAAAGGTTAGATATAGTCTTCACTAACTTCCGTATTATGAGAAGTCTTCCCTAAGTTTAAATCTATTTCTGTGTATCTGTCTACTTATCTATCACTCTATCTATATTTTTTATATCTGTTTATCTGTATACCTCTCATTCTATCTATCTAACTGCATATGCGTGTCGAGAAATAGATAGATCAACAGACAGATAGATGTGACAGCCAGAACATGAAACACTCCTCTGTTTAGAAAAGACAAAGCAAACCCAACCGCTAGCATCAAGACAGAAATATAGAGTAATGTCATCCTTGGAATGGGCAGGTTAAAATGGAGATGGCATTGTAGTGTAAGTCAATGATGGTCTGCAAATGACGTAGTAAAAATGATTATGTTAACAAGAGTAGAATTGCTCTGGGACCTGCAGCGAGGCTCTTGTTTGAAACCTGTTAACTGACAGCAAATTTGGATTCTCCATGTCAAATAACCATACATGGGACCACTTTTATGTCTCAATAGGCTTCAAATTAAGCGATGTACTAAACTTGTCGCTCGATGGCGCCACCTCAGGTGTCAGGTGATGGTAGACTTGGATTCTCCATGTCAAATTACCTTATCTGGTACCACTTTATGTTTCCAAAGGCATCCTTTTAACATATCCGCCAGAAGCAGAAGAAGAAGAACGCTGGACACTCACTGGCCTGCTGGCTATCGCCACACGTAAAAATGGTGTCACTAACGGCTACGATAATTAGAAAAATATTTCTTCCCTCATAATTATATATACTGGTATGTACGATTGCCTCTATTAAATGTCCCCTAGAATGCAATATCATGGAATTAATTGACTCATTTGCTCGACCCTAAATAGTCGGCGATTTAAAACAAGCTAATGTTGCCTTGAAGCTTAAAAGAGCGGTGAGCTTGTCCCAGCTGGGAATGGCTTCGATGAAACCTTGCTGTAGTTTTATCCCGCCTCAGCTTCTTTGTTTTCCTTTACCTTCGTTATTGATAAGTCCAAGCACTCCTTAGCTGTGGCGGATGTCTCGGCGATAAATAAAGTCGTCCACCATTAAATGGAATAAAATAAAAAGTGCATAACTTTTACACCCTGAGGATGACATATCACTTCTACTCCAGTTTACGCCACACATTTTACTCACCGCTAGAAACCGTTCCGATGTCCTAGGTTTGATGTGAGATCAGATCGATTTTCAAAATTGTTCTTAATCATTTTCAAGTACTGTTTCTCCTAGTTGTAAAGAAAATGGTGAATGAATTGTAATCGTTGTGTTTGTGTGTGTCCTTCCGTTTGTTTGCGTCACTGTCATCGGTATATCCAAAAAGGTAGGACATAAGTTGGTATTACTGAAAAAGCGTACTATCGAGGTTCACTTTAGTATCCGCCATGGTCTGGGTTTCGATTTAAGGCATGAAATCGCAGAATGGCAGACAACCGTGATATCACTGGGCCACCATAGCTCCTGGACCAGATTATCAGGATTAGATTGAATGAGAAGGCTTATAAATGTTTTTCAAATCCTGCACAAAATAATCACACAAAATAATATAAAAAATTTTCTTACACCAAGTCTGAGCAACATTCTTCATAAACAAATGCACAGCTAATGTTTAAAATTTTCCATCTTTTACCTTTTTCACTGCTATGGTTTTCCTGGATATTATATGCAGGCTAACATCATATGATTATTCTCTGCCTTGAGAAATGATAGCAGTCAGAGGGTTAAGAATTATCTCAATCAACTCTATCGCTGCTTTTTCATGCTGGCTCACAGTACACATTTTTTTCAGTGAAGAAAATCTTACCAGTCAAAGGAAAATAGTATATTATTCAAGCAAAAACTCCTAATCAATTTATTCAGTCTTATTTCCGGATATGTGGCTAAAACTGACGTCATTATAGCTCCTAATAAAATATAATTAATGTCTGGGCGGTATTGGGTTAATGAATAGTTTCGGGAATTACATGGATGATTTTCCGGTGACAACATACAAGTTACTACGCAGGAGGTGGGACAGCTGGACTTGAAGTGGAGATGTACGGTCAGTGACAAAAGTTCTTCAACCATTCTATTGTGTCCACTCCACACTTGGGCAAATCCTTCATTTTCCTCCTTGAGTACATCAGAGATAATCACTAAAGGACAAAGAAACCAGTGATCGAAACAAGGCAGTGTATTTGTGGGGGTCATCACCCTCTGCAGTGGTGACCTACTCGGAAGGGGAGAAAGGGGATACAAAGCGAGCTGTTCAATCTTTAACAGCAGTGCAATAATCTTCCCATATGTGATAAAAACTTTGAAATATGACCAATATGAGGCTGTTAATAGATATAACAACATATTTTAAGGTTCAGAATGCAGTATTCCCAATATCATGTTTTTTTTTTTTTTTTTTTAGTAAACATGAACTAAAATATACTCTATCTTAAATTAATATGCCTAGGGGAGCATAACACATAAATTCATAAATCACTAACTCAGTCACAACGTTTCAAGTGTTTCCGTAACTACAACCCAACAGAATGAAGCGAGGGATGTCTAAGAATGACATAATTAATACTGAGATAATATAACTATTTCATTAACCTGAGTCTTCTGCACAATATGACGAACCTCATTGATATGCTGTAAATGAATTTTTGTTTCCTATGCTAATAAGGTTGCGGTATTATTTACCTCCGCAATAACCACATATAAGCATCTCTCCGTAATAAAATAAAAACGTCTTTTGGAGGCGGGGGGGGGGGCTTATAAGGACTTATGGTGAGTTATCCTAAATAACTTGTTTCCATGGGTCTTATGTGTATCCAAGAGCGTCAAATCCCCTTAACTTCCCCTGATTTTGAAAACTGAGAGATTTGAAAAAAAAAAAAAAAATTTACAAGTATTAAAAAAAAGGGAGAAAAATTAGAAGTACAAGAGGTGAAATATTAGGTGAACTTAGTCCTCGAACGCAAAACACTGATTTATGGCGAACGAGTTACAAGGCAGGATTTGCGAAAGACATTGATCCAGTGCAGAACACATTTACGGTACTAATAAAAACTGGTTAACGAAGAATGAGTTATTGAAGTGCGTTAGTTTTCATCTTAAGATCAATAACCATTTTCAGATCAATATATCGTCGTGTAGTCATATTAAAAAGTCGACTTAACTGGTATCCAAGGAGACTTACTTCTACGTCGCAGCTAAAGCTCAACAAATTTTCATACAACCACGGCTTAGTATTAAAGTTGTAGGAGTGACCCAGTCCCGTTAGTTGAAAGCAAACATATTAACGGTAGATGCTCTGGGGTATTTGAAAGCAAGATAGGCGAGAGACAAACTACTGATTTCTATAATCGTTGTTAAACTAAAATAATTATTGTTTGCTTATGAACTCTAAGCGCATTACTTACGTATGCATGAGCCATAAGAATGAGATTTCAGATTTCCTCCTTTAGGTTTAATTGACTTCCACGTTAAAGCGCTTGAGCACCTGTACACACACACACACACACACACACACACACACACACACATGAAGCTCGTGAGCACCTGTATACACACACACACACACACACACACACACACACACACACACACACACACACACACACACACACACACATGAAGCTCGTGAGCACCTGTATACACACACACACACACACACACACACACACACACACACACACACACACACACACACACACACACACACACACACACACACACACACACACACGCACACACACATGAAGCTCGTGAGCACCTGTATACACACACACACACACACACACACACACATGAAGCTCGTGAGCACCTGTATACACACACACACACACACACACACACACACACACACACACATGAAGCTCGTGAGCACCTGTATACACACACACACACACACACACACACACACACACACACATAGCCTACACATGAAAATCGTGAGCACCTGTACACACACACACACACACACACACACACACACACACACACACACACACACACACACACACACTGCTCGCTGGCTCCGTGATAACGCTCTGGCCTGCCATCTGGTAAGCGGGGTTGTGAAAAGATTCACTGACGATCCAGGTTATTTTACTTTCCCCCTTGAGCAAAGGGTGGGTGCGTGCGTGTGTGAAGGTCACAGCCTTGCCCTTAGATAGGACTATATGATCTCCCAGCTATCTTCCGGGAGGGTAAAAAGCTAACGATCACGACCATCACATGATCCTCGTGACCGACCGGTGAATTACACACACACACACACACACACACACACACACACACGCAGACACACAGAGACAGACACACACACACACACACACACACACACACACACACACACACACACACACACACACACACACACACACACACACACACACACACACACACACATATATATATAAAGCTCTTGAGCACCTGTATGCACACACACACACACACACACACACACACACACACACACACACACACACACACACACACACACACACTCACACACACACACACACACACAGTTTAAAATACAGGACACTCGGTCCACGAGCGCGGGTGTAAGAAATGGAGGATGGGAATGACAAAAGCAGAACGGTGATGAACTTCAATTGACTGGATGTTACACAGGGAAGGAATGATGACCTAAAATAAAATGGCCGAGGTAAACAATGTTGTATACATTTAAAGAACAGGAAAGCAGCAGAGATAGACTAATGTCCCGGTGGGCAGAAAGGATAAAATGTCGTGGAAAGAGGACCCTGAAAATTTGTGAAAAGTATTGTAAGAAAACAAACTATGAATGAAGCTGCTCCTCAGGAGTGACAGAAACCGTGACTGTGTCTTATTAGAAAAGTAACGGTGACTGAAGTGAGTTCAAATATTGTCTCGGAATAAGTCTGAGAGAGTTGTGGGTAAGTAGCCAGTATATGGAAGAAAAGTGACAAAAAAAAAAAAAGTGAGAAAATTTTCAGCAGAAATGAAGAGCTCGGAACAGAGTGGTTTTCGGAACGGTAGTGTGTGTTGGTTAAAAGTTTGCAGTAGGATATAACAGACAGAAATTGTGAGAAGATTGTAAGGTATGTAGGGCATTATGGATCTATAAAAAACATACGGGGGACTAAATAAGAGGGGATTATTGAACTGTTACGTGTGGCATCCTACGGGATGCACAGGGCCTCGATGAACTCTCTCCACCAATATTTGTCTCTTGCCATCTCCTTCAGGTCCCACCAACACTCCTCTCCTGCTTCTTTTTTCATTGTCCTCAACCAGGTTTCCGTCGGCCTACCTCTACCTCTTCTTCCTCTAGCAGTCCACTCTGGAACATCCTGTATTATACTGCCTTCTTTTCTGTATATGTGCCCCAGCCATTTCCAGCAAGACAGTCTCACATATTCATTAACTGGTTCCACTCTCGTAATATCCCTTACTCTTTCATTTGTAACTCTGTCTTGCCACTTTACCCCAAGAATCCTTCTCAGTATTTTATTTTCAAATCCTAATACTTTCTGATCTGTTGCAATTGTACTGTACCATGACTCAAGCCCATAAATTAAAATTGGTCTAACCATGGACTCGTAAATTTCCACTTTAGTATGTACCGAAAGCATATTATTATTCTAAACAGATTCCAACATTCCATCAGCTCGCTAAGCCTATCTAATCCTCACCTGAATTTCATTGTTAAATGATCCATTAGATGATACAATCGTTCCCAGATATTTAAAGTTTTCTACATTCTTCACCACATTATTCCCAATTGCACAATCGATTTGGTTCTCCACGTTCATATTAATAATTTCAGTCTTTCCACAATTTATTACCAATCTCACTTTTTCTCCTTCCTCCACCAGACAATCATGCACCCTCTGCATCTCGTAAATACTTCCGCAAATCAGTACAATATCATCAGCATAGTCCAAATCCATCAGCTTCTTATTTTCTTTCCAGTTAATTCCTGATATATATATATATATATATATATATATATATATATATATATATATATATATATATATATATATATATATATATATAATATATATATATTCATATTTATATACATGGTACCGGTATGTATGTATGTATGTATGTATATATATATCCATGCATCCATCATCCAATCGTATCTTGCCCCATGAGGAGCGTAGGAGACCGGGGCTAAGCAAGTTGCTCCTGACATTTAAGATGAAAGTGACCAGCCGCACTCATTCTTTTTTTTTTTTTTTTTATGCGAGGAAGAAGGAACCAAAGGCCATGAGCCCGCAGTAACAGTTCCCTCCAAGAGAAAAACAAAATACAATATAGAGCCAAATTCAAGATCCGATCATTTTGAGATGCCTGGACACACTGCGTTTGAAAGACTGGAGATCATAGGCAGCAGGAAATACAGACAGAGGGAGACAGTTCCAGAGCTGACCTGTTGCATAAATGAAAGACTGGGAGTAAAGGTTAACTCTTGCATTAGAGAGTTGGACAGAAAAAGGATGAGAGTTTGCTGCCAGACGGGTGCTACGCGCCCGTCGTAGAGGTGGAGGAATGCAAGCAGACAGTTCAGAGGAGCAGTGACCATTAAAGTAGCGATAGAAAAGAGATAAAGATGCAACAGTGCGGCGAAGAGACAGAGGTTGAAGGTAGTCAGTAAGAGGAGGAGAGTTAATGAGACGAAAAGCCTTTGACTCCACCCGATTGAGAAGAGCTGTATGTGGGGAGCCTCCCCACACATGAGAGTTGTACTCCACACAAGGGCGGATAAAACCCCTGTATAGAGTCAACAATTGCGCAGGGGTAAAGAAAGAGCGGAGTCGGCTTAGCACACCCAATCTCTTGGAAGCAGATTTTACAAGAGATGTAATATGATCTTTCCAAGATAAGTCCCGAGTAAATGAAACCCCAAGCATGTTCAAGGATGATGCAGGATTAAGCTGAATATTATTAAACATTAGTGGGTATATGTGGAAAATTTTGTCGGGTTGATAGGTGTAAGAACTGAGTCTTAGATGCATTAAAGACAACCATATTATTTATACCCCAGTCAGAGATACGAGCCAAGTCAGACATTAGGTGTGCCATAGCGTCATCCCTTGTTTGTTGAAGTAACTGTTGAGATGGGCGTTGCGGGAACCGAATGGAAAGGTGAAGGATGGAGTCATCAGCGTATGAGTGGATAGGGTTAGATGTACAGCTTAGAAGATCATTGATGAATAAAAGGAAGAGAGTTGGTGATAGGACAGAGCCCTGAGGAACACCACTGTTGATAGATCTAGGAGAAGAACGATGGCCGTCTACAACAGCAGCTATAGAACGACCAGAAAGGAAGCTAGCGATGAAGGCACAGGTAGAAGGATAGAAACCGTAGGAGGGCAGTTTGGAAATTAAGGATTTATGCCAGACTCGATCGAAAGCCTTTGAGATGTCAAGTGCAATAGCAAAGCTTTCGCCAAAGTCCCGAAAGGAGGATGACCAGGAGTCTGAAAGGTAGGTGAGAAGATCGCCAGTGGAGCGTCCGTGACGGAACCCATACTGACGATCGGAAAGAAGGTTGTGATAGGAAAGATGCCTAAAAATTTTCTATTAAGAATTGACTCGAAAACTTTTGAAATACAGGACGTTAAAGCAATTGGACGATAGTTGGAGGGTTGGGAGTGGTCACCCTTCTTTGGGACTGGCTGAATGAGAGCAAACTTCCAGCAATTAGGAAAGGTACAAGTTGAGAGACAAAGACGAAAGAGTTTGCCTAGGCAGGGTGTAAGCACAGAAGCACAGTTCTTGAGAACAACAGGAGGGACCCCATCAGGCCCATATGCCTTGTTAGTACTGAGGCCAGTGATGGCAGAAAATACATCAACTGAAGAAATTTTAATGTCAGCCATGAGGAAGTCAGAGGGGGGAAGTGATGGAGGAACAGCACCGGAATCGTCTAAGGTAGAATTGGAGGAGAAAGTCTGTGCGAAGAGATCTGCTTTATCAGTAGAAGAAATAGCTACAGAACCATCAGAGTAGAAAAGAGGAGGGAAGGATGATGAGGTAAAGTTGTTAGAAAGATTTTTGGCAAGATGCCAGAAGGAGCGGGAAGAATTCGAGTTGGAAAGTTGAGAGCATTTAGTATGGATGAAATTATTTTTAGTAGAGCGAAGAACAGACTTAGCACGATTCCGGGCAGAAACGTAAAGATGATGTGATTCAGGGGTGGGTTGGCTCCGGTACCTTTTGTAGGCCCTCTCCTTGTTGCGGACAGCATTAGAACAAGCGTGATTAAACCAAGGCTTTCTTGCGTTAGTCAAAGGATATGAGAAAGGAATGTATGCTTCCATGCCCGAGAGAATAACCTCCGTAATGCGCCAGGCACACTCAGATGGCTCACGGCCATGGAAGCAATAATCATTCCAGGGAAAATCAAAGAAGTACTGCCTGAGGGCCTCCCAGTCCGCGGCTCCAAAATGCCACAGACGACGTTTCCCTGGAGGGTCCACAGGCCGCACCGGAGTGATAGGACAGGTTAAGGTAATAAGGTTGTGATCGGAGGAGCCCAACGGAGAGAAAAGATTAACAGAGTAAGCAGAAGGATTAGTTGTGAGGAAGAGGTCAAGTATGTTGGAGCTCTCTCCAAGGCAGTCAGGGATACCGGTAGGGTGCTGTACAAGCTGCTCTAGGTCATTAAGGATAGAAAAGATGTAGGCTTGTTCACCAGGTGGATCCGTGAAAGGAGAGGAGAGCCAAGGGTGGTGGTGAACATTGAAATCTCCAAGAATGGAGATTTCAGAGAAAGGAGAAATGGATAGAATGTGTTCCATCGTAGAAGTAAGATAGTCGAAGAATTTTTGATAGTCAGTAGAATTAGGGGATAAGTAAACAACACAGATATATTTAGTCAGAGAATGACAGGAAAGCCGAAGCCAGAGTGTGGAGAATTCAGAAGAATCAAGTTCAGGAACACGAAAACAAGATAAGTCGTTGCGTATATATACACAACAGCCACCTTTGGCTTTGAAATGAGTATAGAGAAAGTAGGAGGATACAGAAAAGGGTTTGCTGTCAGTTGCCTCAGACAGCTGAGTCTCCGTTAGAAAAAGAAGGTGAGGTTTAGAGGAGGAGAGGTGGTGCTCAACAGAGCGAAAGTTAGAGGAAAGGCAGCGAATGTTGCAGAAATGAAGAAGAAGATAGTCAGACAGTGGTTCCAGGCACCTTGAGTCGTCACCGGGAGAGGGGCAGATGGTGGGGGCATTTATGGTCCCCCTCCCCCCTGGGGACTGCGAGGCTTGAATAGGAAGTGTAGTGTGTACTGTGCATGTAGTTTGGTGAAGATAGTTAGAGAAATTTGTACTGGAGAGCATGCTGGCCTACTCTCTGTGTAACTGAGACACTGAAAAAGTTCAGCAAAGGGGGATGGTCAGGAACTAGTCCTGAGGGCTGATGAAACGGGAGCTCCAGCACTCCCTGTCATCAGCTTTCCATCCACCTCGGGAGTACTGCCCTGCTCGACTGGTGCTACAGCTACTCCTGAGTGGCATTACGTGAGCAATAAACTTAAACCACTCCTTGGATATAATCCGACACAGGTTCAATCCGATTGGAGCGCCATAATTACCCACAAAACCACCAGGGGCCGTATTTTGGTTATATGGTTACCACCCAGAGTAGCAGATGGCTTCCTGGTGTACAGGAAACCACCTGGCTTGTCATTCAGTGTAGTCACCCATAGGCAGAAGGAAGAGAAAAGAATGAAGGGAAGGATGTCAGAAGAGGGAGTGTAAAGTCACCAGTAGGTAGAAGGAAGAGGAAAGAATGAAGGAAAGAAAGAAGTGGAAGAAGGAAAGAAAGGAAAAGGCAGTCACCCAAAAGCAGCTCCACATCGAGTGAGTGGATGGTGAGCACCCCCACCTACCATTATATATATATATATATATATATATATATGTGTGTGTGTGTGTGTGTGTGTGTGTGTGTGTGTGTGTATGGGTTATTTTGAAGTTGGAGAGGATGAAGAATGTCATGAAGGTGACTGGATATGTTAAGCATCTGTATAAATAAGAGAAATATGAATGTAGGGAAGAGCAGAGTTATGGTCTTCCAGAGAAATTAAGTAATTGAATGTACAATGAGGTTGGATTAGGAGGAAATGAAAAATGTGAGCGCATTTAAGTACTTGGATAGTGTGATGAGTAGGAATTGAAGTTTAGAGGGTGAAATGCTTGAAAGGGTACAACAAGGAAGAAAGGCTGCTGGTTCTTTGAAAACACTGATGAGAAACAGGGAACTGGGCATGGAAGTGAAAAACTTAGTGCATGACAGTGCTGTGATACCAACTGTAACGTATGGAAGAGTGAGCGCAATGGAAATTGGTTATTTGAGAGGAGCATGTGGTGTCACATCGGGAGACAGACTGACAAATGAGGAAATGAAAGAGCATTCTGGTGTGGATGTGGATGTGACTGGAAGCGTTTGGAGAAACACACTGTGGTGGTTTGGCCATGTGGAGAGGATGGAGAGCGAGAGACTGACGAGGGGAATGTATGTGAGTGAGGGGGAGAGGGGGAGATGGAGGGGGAAGCCAAGGATGAGGTGGAAGGATGGAGTGGAGAGGTATATGAGAGAGGAGGGTGTGAGCTGAGAGCAGGGCAGTAAAATGACGGGGGACAGGGTGACATGGAGACGATTTGATTGGGGCCATCCCTTACGTGATTATGGCGTCTGGTAATAGACAGGTAGACATGTGAATGTTGAGAAGCAAAAGAACTTACGAATGATCCACTTCGATGAAAAGGTAGGGTATGTGTGGAGATGCACAAGACAAGAGTTCTATCTATCTATTGCCAGACGCCTCAATCCTGTTTGGGGTGGCCACAAACAAATCGCCTCCAAGTCGCCCTGTCCCCCGCCATTTCATTGCCCTGCTTCCAACTCAAACCCCCCTCTCTCATATACCTCTCCACCCCATCCCTCCATCTCATCCTCGGCCTCCCCCTCCCTCTTCCCCCCTGCACCTCACTCACATACACTCTCTTCGTCAGTCTTTCACCCTCCATCCTCTCCACATGGGCAAACCACCTCAGTGTGTTCCTCATAACGCTTCCTATCACATCCACATCCACACCACAACGCTCCTTTATATCCTCATTCGTCAGCCTGTCTCTCCATGTGGCTCCACAGGCTCCTCTTAAATAACTCATTTCCACTGCTCTCACTCTTGACGTGTGTCCTTCCAACAACGTCCAAGCTTCACTTCCATACGTTAGAGTTGGTATCACAATACTGTCATGTAGTAACTTTTTCACTTCCATGCTCACTTCCCTGTTTCTTATCACTGCTTTTAAAGAACCAGCAACCTTTCTTCCCTGCTGTACCCTTTCAAGCACTTCACCCTCCAAACCTCCATCCTTATTCATCACACTGCCCAAGTACTTAAACGTACTCACATTTTCCAATTCCTCACCATCCAACCTCGCTGTCCATTCACTGACTTCACCTCTCTCAAAGACCATCACTTTACTCTTCCCTACATTCACCTTTAGATTCCGTTTCTTACACACTCTCCCAAACTCATCCACCAAGCCTTGCAGTTACACTATTATTTTCCCCTCACCAGTCAAGGGAGTCGCCTCTATCCCACTGCCATTATGAAACTCTCTTCATATGGAACATTTGGTTTGTGTGGGAGAGTCGATGATTTCGAAAGCTTGAATGAATAGTGAACGGATGTATTAACCACTTAGGCCTAAATGGGCGTACTGTTTCTGCTCCCGTTTCTAGTTCCATCCATCCCTGTGTATTACTGGGAAACAGGGCTGGGACAATGGAAGCAAGGGGACAGGTGGTGCCGATGATTGTTATACACGTTTTGAAGGCTATGAGTGATTATGATGATTAAAAAAAAAAGTTTTTAATGACCAGCAGAAGAAGAAGAAGGAGAGGGAGAAGAAGATGATGATGATGATGATAATGATAATGATGATAATGATGGAGAGGAGGAGGAGGAGGAGGAGGAGGAGGAGGAGGAGGAAGATGATAATAAAAATTTGTGATGACCATTATTAACGTGATGATGATGATGATGATGATAAGACAAGGAGTATCATGGTAACATAGACGTTGCAGTCATATTCTGTTCTCCACCTACTCCATTGAGTACATGGCCAGACCCCCGTCAGCATGTTCTGTTGCCAATTATCAATCAAGAGACAGTCATGGGAGTATTGTACGCTCTCCTTTCCCCTGGCCATCCTCCCAGAACAGATTATAACTTCAAAGACTTGGTCGCAATGTACTTGTGAATCCGGACACATGGCTTCATTTTATAGTACTTTCCAACAAACTCCCTCTCGTAACAAACATTTCTTTCTGTCGGAAGAGAAGACATGCCATGTCTTTCTCTAAAAGAAAGTCTTAGTTGCGATACCTTTCCTGTTGTCACTAAGATTTGTTTTTGCAGGACGAACAAGAGACATGTAAAGAAAACATTCTCTTGTTCCATCCTTCCTGCAAAAAATACCTACAGTAGTTGACGACTGAGAAATGACTGAGAGTTTGTTCATGACCCCACGTGTGCGAGTCTACCACAGTGTGCCGGAAAGCTGGATAATGCAGCACTTAAGGCTGTATGATTAAATTTGAAACCACGAAGGAGCAGGAAGACCATACTTTAGACTGACGTTGTCCTATTAAATCAGCCCACATCCCACTTCAAAGGGTGCTATCAACAACAATGTACAGAGATCAGACACATTATAACTTTGCCGTTTCTTAGAGAATTTAGTGTCGGATACTTCCCCTTGATTATTTAAACTTTCACCATACGACTGTGTCTTCTGTCGTGACGTTGAGAGCTCCAAAACTGAACCGTTTTCTTGTTAGCTTAGGAGTAGCAACTCATCCTAAGCGAAATATTTTGTACTTGGTACTTATTATCTTCAGGTACATTGCTGAAGATAACTGTCAGTATTAATAACTTCACGAACAGATATATTGTGTGGTGTTATTATTAGTAACCTTTTTTTTTTTTTTGTTACGATAGTTGAGACTGTTCCCTGTACACAAAGAGTTAGTGAAGGCCTCGTCAAGTCTCCCCAGTTAGAAAAGTATATCCGAAACCAAAAAACAGTGTCTACAGATGGGAAAAATTACATAAATAAAGACGCAATCATAATAAAATGGAAGCAGTATCATAAGCTGATAAGAAAAAAAATAGGCTACCAAAGAATACATCGCAAAGGAGGATGTGCCGCGAAATATTCCATGAAGACTCCACAAACAAACAAGCAAAAAACGACATGGCAACTATTACAACTGAACGATTCATAACAATATATAACCTCTTAAATATGATTATGCCCATTTTAGTTTATTTTTTATTCCTCAAGACCATTTCACCGAACTTAGAAGAGACTTTTCCAGCTAGAGGCTTTAGATAAAACTTTTTAATCGTAGGCTAACCATATAAGGCCTATCTCAAGCTAAATACAATCACCTGTAGGTAGTAGAAATAAACAGATAACAATAAGTCGCTTGAAGCTTGGAATTTACTGATTATCGTAATAATAGTTTAAGTTTCTTTACCAATGCTTGACCTTGTCTTTATTATGACAGCGTACTGTAGGGCCGCCTAAGTCTGTGGCATTGGTATAAGTACAAAGAGACACATAATTATCTTCCAACAGTTTGACGAATTCAAAGTGGAAAAATCAGACCATCTGTAACAAGCACGAGTAGAGATGGAATTTTTATTATATTTCGCTTATTGTAAATTTTCTTCACATAGAGATGGGGCATGATTGTTTCTTTGCAAGTACTATTCCAGGAGAGGGTGTGGATGGGTGAAGTGGAGATGAGTGAGGCTTGTTTTGGTGGGCAGTAATCTAGTCAGCTTAGAGTCTTTTCCTTCCTCCTTATTATTAGTTTGTTGTCGGTAACTTACATACTCTAGTAGCTCTCCCTTAACCTTTTCTTCTACTGAATGTTAATATTCCACTGTGTGTATCGAGGAGAATCTGTTTTGTGTGTATCGAGGAGATGGAGAATGGGAGACTGACAAGAAGAGTGCATGTGAGAGACATGGAGAGGGAGATGGGGAAAGGGCGACCAAGGGTAAGACTAAGTGGAGACATATGAGGCACGACTGTGTGACTTGAAGGGTGGGAAGCCAAATGACAGAGGACAGAGTGACATGGATGTTAGTTGTCTGGCCAATCCTTACGGGAATAAGGAGTCTGGTGGATAGATAGATAATTAATTTTCGAAAACTCTGTCACTGTTATAAAGACACATACGAGTATAACACTCAAAAGAAAGCTAGTGCACCACATGCAAACTACGTAAATAAGGAAGAGATGGTAGACAGCATCCAATACCCACGCCATTACTACTCTTCGAATGACGACGCTTGCATCAGTAGGCTATCAGAGAATCAGGCGACCCCAGCAGGCTCGTCAGTGCATTGTCTCTTCTGCCTCTGCCATGTCAGTGTTATATATTTGGGTCTCACATTTCCAGTTCCAACTCCACATCACCCTTAACGACTTAGCAATATCGATACAGCCCAGATAACTCCAGTATCATAGATATGACGGTGGCACTAGTTATATTTCATTGCACAACAAGGTTTATTATTATATTACACTGCTATGCCATCCTACCTTCATACGATTTACTATTAACCCCGTCATCCAAAAGATGATCTTTTACTGTTTAAGCAAGCTTCAGTGTCATTCAATTCTTGGAGAAACAACAGTAGTGAAGGGATCATTCAGAGCTAAACGAAACCCCTCCAGTTACGAAAGTATCACCCGGGGCAAAAAAATAATAATAATAATAATAATAAATAGTAAGAGTAACCAGAATGTGCAGTGAGTGCAACTCACACGCCTTACCCAGTGTCTTTGACCTTCAACTGACTGTTCTCAGAACTGAATTAATATAATTTTGCTTGACCATCAACCCTTCCACTGTCTGGTTCAAAATCGATTAAAATGAGTTACTCTTGGCCTGTGACCTTTATCTTTGAACATTTGTTCTCAAAGTCGAATCTCTTCATATTTGGCTGACCTCCAATCCTTCCACCAGCTTTAAATTAAATACAAACTGTTTCAGTTATATGGTCGAACATTAACTGTTCAATACAGAAACTCAAACAGCTTTGAGCTGACCTAATTTTGTGAGTGATTTTTGTAGGATTGATGGTAATATCTAATCCCTTCATTCTTGTCTTATCCCCACCCTATTCACAATTTTCGATCTAAATCAGTTCAACACTGTTTAAGTTGAACTTACCATGTGAACCTGACCTTTTTCTTCATCATTCCCTGTGACAGTGGATTTTACCGGATTGTCCTCAGAATCGAATTCCTTCACCCTTGCAGCATCTAAAACCATTTCACGCAGGTTGGTCAAAACCGGATAAGATTGCTTAAACTGACCCATCTTTGTCTCCCTGACCTTTGGCCTCATCAATCCCTTCGCTATCCCTAAATCCTGTAGTCAGGTTTGATTCAAATAGGAAGAAAATTTTAGTTATTTGGTTTTCACACACACACACTTGTCGAAATTTCACCTTGCCTTAGACTTTCACCTGACCGATTCTTCTCAAAACTGAATTCCATATCTTACCTTTTTCTGCACCTATCAATCAAGTTTGTTGTTAATCGGATGAAAGCTGTTTACGATGACGTTGCCTTGTGACACTGACCTTTGTCAAATTATATTTGATAACATTTGGTCAACCTCTTCGCTGACCTTCATCATTTCCACCAAGTTTAGTTGATACCGGATCAAGACTGAGTTATTTTTCTCACACACACACACACACACACACACACACACACACACACACACACACACACACACAGCTCTAGAACTAACTGCCTTGTTACATTCTCTCCTCCATTGTTCATGACACGACCATTGCCCAAACGTGTAACACACTAATTGGTATGTGATCTGTGGTAGAGCAATATATTGAAAACAGATTGAATGTGACAGAACTGACGGCAATATGAACAAGCTGGAAACATTATGAATAAAATGTAATGCAATCAAATTGATAACAATATCAGCAAACTGATAATAAAACATAGCCCACTCGTAACAACTGAAAAGCTATCAAAGTGTGCGAAATAAAAAATGGCCAGTGTGATAAAAACAAACAACACCAACTAATCCGATTGGATGAAAACAGCAGACAAAAACATCAAACTCTGATGGCCTTGCTGCCAAAATGAAACGCCCATAAAAACATGAATGAAGATGAACATAAAAACAAATATGAAAATAAAGTTGCGTATGATGATGAAAGTGATGATGACTATGATTATGATGATTAGGAGGACAAGGATAATGATGATGATGATGATGATGATGATGATTATTATTATTATTATCATTATTATTATTACTATTATTATTATTATTACTGTGAGTAATTTCAGTAAAGTTTTGGGCAAACTACATAAGGTACGTCGCGACAGTGCTAGTCTCTGCGACTTAGGTCTGTTATTCTGTGACATAATATATATCTACTGTGTAGGATACAAGGCCACTACATTATCTAGGTTATCAGTTACTTCCCCTTGGTGTTACCAATGTATTCATTTTGTTACCAACCCGTGAAGTGTGCACAGGCACCACAATGGAGTAGTAACCGCTGTCCATATCAGGATTCGAACCCTGGAGTAAGCGGAACGGCATCGTCCTGGCTAGAAGCGCCAACACTGACAACTTGGCTACGTTAACGGTAATGATGATAATGATGATGGTAGTACTGGATACAGAACACTAATGAAAATGATGTTAATCCTTTCCCGGACAACAGACACAATAGGGCTTTCATTCAGGGTTTCAGTATATCCCAAACTAGTTGATCAAAAAAAAAAAAAAAAAAAAAATCTTCGATTCTCGGCATCGCTTTCAGTAGTAGGATATAGGTCTTTAACGTAATCACCTGGTTTTTTTTTTTTTTTTTTTATGCGAGGAAGAAGGAACCAAAGGCCATGAGCCCGCAGTAACAGTTCCCTCCAAGAGAAAAACAAAACACAACAGAGAGCCAAATTCAAGATCCGATCATTTGGAGATGCCTGGACACACTGCGCTTGAAAGACTGGAGATCATAGGCAGCAGGAAATACACATAGAGGGAGACAGTTCCAGAGCTGACCTGTTGCATAAATGAAAGACTGGGAGTAACGGTTAACTCTTGCATTAGAGAGTTGGACAGAAAAGGGATGAGAGTTTGCTGCCAGACGGGTGCTACGCGCCCGTCGTAGAGGTGGAGGAATGCAAGCAGACAGTTCAGAGGAGCAATGACCATTAAAGTAGCGATAGGAAAGAGATAAAGATGCAACAGTGCGGCGAAGAGACAGAGGTTGAAGGGAGTCAGTAAGACGAGGAGAGTTAATGAGACGAAAAGCCTTTGACTCCACCCTATTGAGAAGAGCTGTATGTGGGGAGCCTCCCCACACATGAGAGTTGTACTCCACACAGGGGCGGATAAAACCCCTGTATAGAGTCAACAATTGTGCAGGGGTAAAGAAAGAGCGGAGACGGCTTAGCACACCCAATCTCTTGGAAGCAGATTTTACAAGAGATGTAATATGATCTTTCCAAGATAAGTCCCGAGTAAATGAAACCCCAAGCATGTTCAAGGATGATGCAGGATTAAGCTGAATATTATTAAACATTAATGGGTATACCTGTGGAAGATTATGTCGGGTTAATAGGTGTAAGAACTGAGTCTTAGATGCATTAAAGACAACCATATTATTTTTACCCCAGTCAGAGATACAAGCCAAGTCAGACATTAGGTGTGCCATAGCCTCATCCCTTGTTTCTTGAAGTAACTGTTGAGATGGGCGTTGTGGGAACCGAATGGAAAGGTGAAGGGTGGAGTCATCAGCGTATGAGTGGATAGGGTTAGATGTACAGCTTAGAAGATCATTGATGAATAAAAGGAAGAGAGTTGGTGATAGGACAGAGCCCTGAGGAACACCACTGTTGATAGATCTAGGAGAAGAACGGTGGCCGTCTACAACAGCGGCTATAGAACGACCAGAATGGAAGCTAGCGATGAAGGCACAGATAGAAGGATAGAAACCGTAGGAGGGCAATTTGGAAATTAAGGATTTATGCCAGACTCGATCGAAAGCCTTTGAGATGTCAAGTGCAATAGCAAAGCTTTCGCCAAAGTCCCGAAAGGAGGATGACCAGGAGTCTGAAAGGTAGGTGAGAAGATCGCCAGTGGAGCGTCCCTGACGGAACCCATACTGACGATCGGAAAGAAGGTTGTGATAGGAAAGATACCTTAAAATTTTTCTATTAAGAATTGACTCGAAAACTTTTGAAATACAGGACGTTAAAGCAATTGGACGATAGTTGGAGGGTTGGGAGTGGTCACCCTTCTTTGGGACTGGCTGAATGAGAGCAAACTTCCAGCAAGAAGGAAAGGTACAAGTTGACAGACAAAGGCGAAAGAGTTTGCCTAGGCAGGGTGTAAGCACAGAAGCACAGTTCTTGAGAACAACAGGAGGGATCCCATCAGGCCCATATGCCTTGTTAGTACTGAGGCCAGAGATGGCAGAAAATACATCAACTGAAGAAATTTTAATGTCAGCCATGAGGAAATCAGAGGGGGGAAGTGATGGAGGAACAACACCGGAATCGTCTAAGGTGGAATTGGAGGAGAAAGTCTGTGCGAAGAGATCTGCTTTATCAGTAGAAGAAATAGCTACAGAACCATCAGAGTAGAAAAGAGGAGGGAAGGATGATGAGGTAAAGTTGTTAGAAAGATTTTTGGCAAGGTGCCAGAAGGAGCGGGAAGAATTCGAGTTGGAGAGTTGAGAGCATTTAGTATGGATGAAATTATTTTTAGTAGAGCGAAGAACAGACTTAGCACGATTCCGGGCAGAAACGTAAAGATGATGTGATTCAGGGGTGGGTTGGCTCCGGTACCTTTTGTAGGCCTTCTCCTTGTTGCGGACAGCATTAGAACAAGCGTGATTAAACCAAGGCTTTCTTGCATTAGTCAAAGGATATGAGAAAGGAATGTATGCTTCCATGCCCGAGAGAATAACCTCCGTAATGCGCAAGGCACACTCAGATGGCTCACGGCCATGGAAGCAATAATCATTCCAGGGAAAATCAAAGAAGTACTGCCTGAGGGCCTCCCAGTCTGCAGCTCCAAAATGCCACAGACGACGTTTCCCTGGAGGGTCCACAGGCCGTACCGGAGTGATAGGACAGGTTAAGGTAATAAGGTTGTGATCGGAGGAGCCCAACGGAGAGAAAAGATTAACAGAGTAAGCAGAAGGATTAGTTGTGTGGAAGAGGTCAAGTATGTTGGAGCTCTCTCCAAGGCGGTCAGGGATACGGGTAGGGTGCTGTACAAGCTGCTCTAGGTCATTAAGGATAGAAAAGATGTAGGCTTGTTCACCAGGTGGATCCGTGAAATGTTACTGGTAGTTAGGTGCTGTGTTACTGTCGAATGAGTTAATAATGTACTTACTGAAGCGATGAAAAATTATTTATTATAATATAGAATGGCTTAGCCCCTTCAACCCCAGGATGTATCTTCTCTGTTTCATTCCTATTACCAGACGGTTATATTCAGTTTGGGAAAAACTTATCAAACCAGAAGGATGAGATATTGCCTTCATTAACCTTTTTGCCACTAAGGAACTATCATACGTTGAGTGAAATCGTCTGGAGATGGAAAGAGAGAACATATCGTCCGTCATCGTAATAAAACTAATCTCGTGTTTCATCTGTGAAGCTACGCTGTTAAACCTCTATGCACTTTGGTCCAGTTAAGAGGCGCTAAACAAGCATTTCTTACTTTAATAAAATACCGGTAATCTGGAGGCAGCCTGAATATAAGAAAGTGCGCCCAGTGCGGTAACGGGATAACCAAGATACTGAGATAACTTTTAATCGCTTAACTGTTAACATTACTCTCAAGTGAATGAAATGAGCTGGTATTTGCTGGAATAATTACATGAGTCCATGGAAGGGGAGGAATGTAGATGTATTTATCTACCTATTACCTGACGCCGTAATCCCGTAAGGGGTGGCCATTTGACCCCAAGAATACATGAAATCATCCAGTTTACGTCCAGGTCCTTTATTATGCTGCTAGATGATCAGCGGAAAAAGGAAACAGATATTGTCCAGCAGTCTGACCGGTCCGAGTCTTGTTGCGGTGTCAAATGCTGTCCCCGTAGCACCGGTTCTTCAACGTTTATTCAATGGACCTCCTCCTTGCGAATGACTTCCATTAACACACACACACACACACACACACACACACACACACAGATCTTCAAACGATTGTATTCATTTTGGCAAAACATCTTGTACTAATAAGGTAATACCGGTAGGCATCAGCTCACCCATTCATTTCGAAGTATAAAGAACTTTCTAACCCCAAAATCCGACTACGTATTTCAATTATTTTGTTCCTGGTATCAGTAGACAGTTTTACTCAGTTTGTACAGACTGTTCAAACAGGAGGAGATAAGGTGAAGGAACAAACTGAAAAATACGTCCCAGGGGGTTATCTGCAACCAGAACAGCCTACATTTGAACTTAGTGGGGGTTTGACCAAGTGAATCGATAATATATCTCGCTGTATAATTGTTAGTTTTAGCGAATTAGAGTAGTAAGCCTATACACAACATAGAGACGCTGAAAAGGATTCATGTTGATGATGTTGATGAAAAGCATCTACTGTACTGTAGGCAACTATACATCTGACGACACAGACCAAATTAGTCTCTAGCAACCATGGAGTACTAGCACCTCATCAACGCTGCAGTCTTATAAGGACCAGGAGAAATGCTTCCCGTCAACACTGATGGCCGGACTATTATTAAGAGCACGAAATTGTGAACACGCCACCAGTTCATAACGAGTTTCTGAAGTATGTTTCGATGATGGAACATATCCTACCTGTCTGAATCGTTGCTGAATACTCTGTGATGTGGGATGCAGGCTAATCTCATATGAGTATTACAGATATCCAATAAATGATCAACAAGAGTTACTTTTTTGCATTTTCGCATGCTTAGTTTTCAGGGGGCCACCGCAACACACGATTTTGTAATTTCACATAGCAAGCATTTATCACTCTTCAGTTTACATGCAGATCAGAACTTTTCACTCTTGGATTTATGCACGAAGTGTTCATTACATGATCCCAACTGATGGACCAAGACAAATTACACAGTTATTCACAACTTTCTTTCACCGTCTAAGAAGGCGCTGGACGAGGTTTGCAGAAGCGCACTACACCACCTTCGACGGAGCCCAGTGGGACACTGGAGCGACCTCGTCTCGGCACGTGCAGAGGTTTATGGCGGAGCAACTAGGGCGGAGCACAGTGACGTCACATATTTACGCCATCCCCTATATAATATGTACCAGACTCCCACAGTGGGTTAAATTAATCTCCTCACTAAGTCAAAGTATTTTATTATTTATTCTTGCTGCCGTCACTTGTCCTTATTCAGATGATGGGTAACCTTTCGTGGTGAATGGACCGATTAAGGCTGTATCTAACCTTTTCAGTCTGCAAACGAACTGGTCTGAGAACAGCAAAAAGTAAATGAACATAGACGAAGAAGCACGAGGAGCGCAGTACGGGCCGTCGTGTCTTTGTCAATGCTGCACCGTGCATGTGAAAAACCTTAGGGAGTGACTGACTGGTCAGGCCGCTCCAGCATCTAAAAGATATTATTGAACTGAACGCGTCAACGAGAATATTTTCATAAATATATATAGCGGTGTTGGGTCAAAGTATTTTGTCACAAAGCACATAGCACTTCATGTCTTTGTCACATGCCCCAAGAATCCGAGTTCGATGCTCGGGCTGGTCAAACTGGTGGGCTGATTTTATTTCGTTCTTGTCCCTGTTCACCCAGGCCTTTGACAAGGGGGCTGGGTGTAAACCGATCAACGTGGGCCATATTGTAAGGGAAACCCGGAACTATGCAGTAACTGCTAGCCTCACTGACCGTGCAGTCGATAGATTTTAATTAGTCTTTTTTCCACTGACACAAAACATGGCACTTAAAAGAAATAAAAGTACTGTCGTACCACAGTGAATTAAAATCGAACCTGCTTGTATAATACTAACATCTTTAAAACGATGACGAATTTTATCAGTTATTTTCAGTACCACCGAACAATTTTATATAGCTTAGGAGAGACGCGGAAGGGCTAGATGAACTTAATCTGTTCACTCCAGTGTATCCTGTTATCTGAAAAAAAAAAAAAAAATCAGAGAAGAAAGAATAAAAGAACGAGAAAAATTGATATCTTCCACAGCCACACCCAGCCTATCCGTATCCCTTACCCCAGAACATCACAAAAGGTGTCCTTTCTCTCTTCACACACCTCACAAACACACTCCAAGACACACATCGGATGCACACTACATGCACCTCATACACATCTGAAACAACCCTTAAACGGAACACCAGACTCACCACCGGTACCCGTCAACCCCAACACCCTCCTCCCCCCTCTTTAAGCCACGAATTCCTTGGGTGCGATAAAAATCGATGAAAGTGAAACTATGACGCTGATAAAGCTTTCAAGAAGATTGCAACTTGAAAGATTTCATATTTCAAAAAGGCAATGACTCGGTGAATAGCAGAGTTAGGGGCACACACTGGGTATGGTCGCCACTGTGATAAGAAATATAGCCCAACACATTTCGTTATCATCTATGGCAACATATCTTGGACCAAAATTCACAAAGAACCTTAATCAAATATTAGGATAAAGTTCCCCAGGGGAGAGAAATAATTCTAGAAATAGCTCTGCTTTGTCGCATTTTCATGTTATTACTCACTCTGTTTTGTTTTCTGAAGCGTATGATAGCCTGAATCAAGATGAGGGTATTAAAAAGAGCAATCTTGGCTTTAAATCCATTTTAAAATGGCCCGTGGTATCTTTAGCTTATCTCCAAGATTATAGAGCTGTGAAGGATTCGGTTGTGCTAGTAATAGTAGTAGCAGTAGTAGAAATAACCTCCACCCGTTTAGGAATTATATTGTGAAGATCAAAACCAACCCTCACAATACAGTTCACCATCTGGAGTTACGTGCAGGTTAACAGTAACCCTATTATTACAATCTGTTGGCCCCAAGCACGCCCACTGCAGTGTGGATAAAGACATTCAACTACTGGAGTTGCTGGTCTATGCGACTCTCGACCACAGTAGCATCGTAATCAATACCCACCAGAGAGACAGGCCTGAGGGCTGATGATTTTGTGCCCATAAGATACAAAAGTGCAGACCCCACTAGGGAGAAAGACAGTCGAAATCTCATCCAGGCCATAACAGTAGTAGTAGTAGTAGTACTAGTACTACTACTAGTAGTAGTAGTAGTAGTAGCAGTTGTTGTTGTTGTAGCCCCAGGTTTACTTGAAACATGAATCCAGTGATGTACAAGATAAAGTTTTCACTATCCTGCAGGTCGCCATCTGTCTCTTGGAGGATGGGGAGGGAGTTGAGGCTTGTTTATGTATCCGGGCTGTGAAGTAGCTCAGATATATCGCTGCCACCACTTGAAGGCGTCCTGCCTCATCATCGTGCGGTTGGTAAGATATTTTACCACACGACACAGTGGAGATGTAAACCTGAGGCAATGGCAAGGTTGTGGAGGCAGGAGGCGGAGGAGTGGCACACTGACGAATACAATGGCACTGTGCCAGGAAAGAGCCAAGAAAAAGAGGAAGATTTTGTGATTTTAATGTTAGCACTATAAAATTGGTATAAGAAAGTTCAGTATAAGGAATGGTGCTTGGTAGTTGTTGTATGGTAGTAGTAAATGTCGTAGTAGTCCTGGCGGTGAAGGTATGTCAAATTTCCTTATTACTACTCTCATATTATTTTATCCTTTCGGTCCAACGATGTTGTTTTCTATAATCCAACGGTATTTTTGCTCCCTAGAGGGAATTTAACTCAAGGAGCAAATGCTCTTCTTGCTGAAGGGGGTAATAAGAGCTGCATCTTACCCCTCCAGTTAAAAAAGAATTCCTACTAAGAATCATATCCGTTGCAACAATCACGAACAAAATCAGAAAACGTTATCATAAAGGTTAAATTGCGACCATGCGATAATGTTGGACAGTGTACATGGTGAAAGCAAGATGGTGAAATACAGGGCTTTCACCAGGATACCCGACATGAAATGTGTCCCGCAGTTGCCATGAAACATGATATCCTTCACGTTCACGACTCATCAAAGGTAAGACCTACATCAGACAAAGCTCCCTGGATGCTGAACAAGAGAGCGGCCAACCTTCTCTGACGTGGGTTTTTTCAGCCACGTGGCCGTCTGGTACGTACCAAACATGTTACTGGAGACCATACCACATAATCAAGGCGAAATAAGAGACTCTAGGGGTCGAATTCTCGTTAGCTTTGCACAATTTCTAGCTCCTCCTCCTTAACAATATACTTAGAATATACACATCTAGTGTATTTTATTATGTATTAATTAGGTCTTTCAAATAACAACACAAAATGCATATAAATCATGCAATAGGATTCTTTCTATCCTTGGATGGGAAAAGAGGTTGGGATGATAAGGATGATATGATGATTATGATGATGATAGTTATTAACGTGACATGTGCACAAATAAACCAGTGTGTAAGGGGTACTATAAAAGCCTCATGAGCCGGCTGAATGCAACATTACTTCATAATCTCTTTAGTCGTTAGCGTTATTAATTAGCACCATATATCTGAGGCGGAAATATAAGTCTGTAAATAAATTATTCGGACACGATGCATTCAGCTAATCATCACTAACCTGTCAAGTGCATGTTCGCCTTAAAAAAAAAAAAAAAAAAAAAAAAAAAAAAAAAAAAAGAGTATGATCACATACTTCCTACCAATCATGGAAAAGAAATATCGAAGAAAATGAGTTACAATACATATTACTAGACTTCACTGATGATAATTTCTTGTACCAATCAGAGTATGAACCCAGAAGATAGATGGAGATCAAGCGAGCATTCACTGTCTATGGACAATTTTGGGAGTTGAGAGGTGGGGATAGGGCAAGATACTAGGTCTCAGGAAAGAAATATTAGGTGGAAGAAAATGAAAAAAGGTTTTTTGACTTGGTCGCCGTACTGAACTGTGCTTTATCTTGCTTGGGGCCAGAATGTGAGCCGCAGGCGAAGAGAAGCGTGTTTCGGGGAAAGGGGGGCGGGGATTCCAGCCTCGGAGGTCCTTGCCCATGTTTATTGGCTTTTTCTTTCATTGGGATGATTGTGTTTTTACCCACAGCCTCTGGCCTAAGACCAACGTTTATTTACTGTTCTGGTTGGTTAGTTCGAGGCAAGGGGACGCTGCTTTACTCAGGCAGAAAGATCCCAGCCACAATGACATAGAATATCTTGTGGAATGAAGATGTAGTTCGAGTGTTTTCTAGTGACAGGTATGAAGTTTATAAACGAAGACAGCTGGAGAAAGGTTATTGAATCTTTCGTGATAATTGCAGAGTACTCGGTGTTGCTTGGAAAATGAGGATGTAGTCATTGCATTTTGAAGAAAAGGAAGATAAAGGTCTTTCAGTTTTTATGTCAGAGTTGGAAATGAAGACTGAATGGGGGGGGGGAGTGTAGGAGACTGGATATCTGGTTGAAATCCAGAGTATCCTGGGTAGCACAATAAAATGGGAGGATAGTCAAAGTGGTTTAGGTGACAGAAGGCAAAAAACTAAAACCTTTTATGTCAAGGGTTGGAATGAGTTTTAATTGGAAGGAGTAAGTGAGTTCGGATTTTTTAATTTCTGGATGAAATCCATGTTATCCGGTGCTACAATGAAGAATTGGGGTAAAGTCCTGGTGGTTTAGGATAGTGAAAGTAAAATCTTTGAGCTTTTATACCAAAGACGAGAACTCAGGTCTTGTCAGAGTACTGACAAGTAGTTTGGTGACTGACTGGCATTCAGAGCATCCTGTGCAGCAATGGAAAAGGAAAGTATAGTTTTTGATGAAATGGAAGATATTCCAGTTTGGGGATAAAATAAGGTAGCAGGTCTTGTGAATTGAAGGTATTGAGCCACCTATGTCTTCGGACCCTCGGTGTGCAGATGCTGCGATCCAGTTCCTTCATCCATCATGATGATCAGCCGCATTCGGCTAACCTCCATGCCTTTGGAGAGATTCTCTTATTTCCGTTTGCAATTCATTTTGCTCTGGTCGCTTCAGACAATCCATAAACGTACGATGGGCAATAGTGTACGGGTTCGGTGTTATTGCGCCCCATACTATTAGAACCTACGTAATAGTTAGAGGTGGCAATCTCTTAGTATTAAGATTCTCTAGGTAGCCAACAAAATCTATTGTCCAGCCTCCCCCCGCCCCAAGGAGTCTCAAAGCCCAGTGAGGTACTCTTCTATTCCTACACTTTTGAAACCTGAACGTGTCAGACAGAGACAGACAAATATCCCACTCCCTGCTATATCAAGCCCGCGAAACTCACGCACGTTGGTAACATCAGAGGAGGAAGGCAAATCATCGCCCCCACACCCTCCCACTTTTTCTTACATAATTGTCAAAGCACATTACGAAAATGGAAATAAAGTTGAAGATTTCTACATTACTACTGACTGCATTACGTCAAGTGTTATGCAGTCTACCAAATTCTACGCTCAACGGTGTAACAAAACTGGATTATAAGTTCGGCGCTTGCCTTCACCTTCGGACAGTGAGAGATCATTTCAGAACCCATAGTTTCCACTACTTATACTGAAGTACAATTGGCCTAATGTGACCACAGTATGGTAAAATCATATAGACATATCCTGTTCACAAAACAGTATTGTCTTTTGCTCCTAACTTTCAGCCACCAAACAAGTTCAGTGTGAGAAATTATGTACGACAATAACAGCAATCTAACTGCCGTAGAAGACACACAGATGAGCTTTAACCTCCTGAACCCCAGGATGTAAGAGTTTGTTCTGCATAGGGGAAGTTTTATGGAAAGGTGGAGGTTAGGTGATAAAGAATCTTCCTAAGTCGAATACAATTGCCTGGTGGCAGCCGTATTAAATCAATCAGTGCAGTTACTGCTATTTTAAGTTCGTTGCAATTTACAGATAATATTATTATGGTCAGGAGAAAGAGAGAGAGAGAGAGAGTAGTAGTAGTAGTAGCAGTAGTAGTAGTAGTAACAGCAGCAGTAGTAGCAGTAGTACTAGTAGTAGTAGTAGTAGTAGCAGTAGTAGTAGTATCAGCTGAAGTAATAGTATTAGTAAGTTGTAGTGGTGGTAATAGTCGTAGCAGTAGTGGTTGTGGTGGTGGTGGTAGTAATAGTAGGGGGTAGTAGCAATAATAGTCCTGCTAGGGTAATCGACTTCCATCACCCTAGGCCAGTCAAAAACATGGGCCTAAATGAGATTCCTGAAAAATATGATGTTTTTCAATTTCAAAAGAGGCAAGGTTGTTTGAGGAGCAACAAGATTGAGTCAAGACATTGGTGGAGGGGTTGATGTAAAAACTAGTGTTCTTTAATTATGTTATGGCATGCTGGGATAATGGAATCTCTCTCTCTCTCCCTCCCTCTCTCTCTTTCTCTCTCTCTCTCTCTCTCTCTCTCTCTCTCTCTCTCTCTGTCTTTCTCTGTTCTCTCTCTCTCTCTGTCTCTCTCTCTCTCTCTCTCTCTCTCTCTCTCTCTGTCTTTCTCTGTTCTCTCTCTCTCTCTCTCTCTTTGGCTGTCTGTCTCTGTCTGTCTGTCTGTCTGTCTGTATGCCTGTCTCTCTCTCTCTCTCTGTGTCTCTGTCTCTCTCTGTCTCTGTCTGTCTGTCTGTCTGTCTCTCTCTCTCTCTCTCTCTCTCTCTCTCTCTCTCTCTCTCTCACACACACACACACACACACACACACACACACACACACACACACACACATTTTCCATACTTTTCATCGCCGAGCCAGTAAGGTAAAAGAGGGCGAATTACTGAGCGAAATGGAGAGGCGAAGGAGGTTAGGAATAAAGGCGGTGCAGGGGAGAATTTGAGAGAGAGAGAGAGAGAGAGAGAGAGAAACAGACAGACAGAGCGAGAGAGAGAGAGAGAGAGAGAGAGAGAGAGAGAGAGAATGGGAAACAGTGTTACATTGTTACAAAGACACGATGTATACACAGAAATGTTAATCACGAGACGACTTGTTAATGTTAATGTTAATTGTAAAATTTACGCAACAGAAAAAAGAAAGAGTCTCTCTCTCTCTCTCTCACACACACACACACACACACACACACACACACACACACACACACACACACACACACACACACACACACACACACACACACACACACACATACACACACACACACACACTTTCCATATTTTTCACCGCCGAGCCGGCAAGGTAAAAGAGGGCGAATTACTGAGAGAAATGGAGTGGCGAAGGAGGGAGGGAGAAAAGGCTGTGCAGGGGAGAATTTAAGAGAGAGAGAGAGAGAGAGAGAGAGAGAGAGAGAGAGAGAGAGAGAGAGAGAGAGAGAGAGAAACGGGAAAGAAACAGTGTTAGATTCTTGCAAAGACAAGATATATACACGGAAGTGTATATCACAAGATGAATTATTAATGTTACTGTTAATCGTAAAACTTACGCAACGGATAAAAAGACTCTCTCTCTCTCTCTCTCTCTCTAAATATTCCAGACCAACTTACAATACGCTACACAGGAGAACAGTGAAAAGTAATACTATTTAGGACTCATCAGGTACAAAAACACTATTTGCGGGAGGTTCATGACCGTTCGGTTGATGGGGGGGGGGAAGGTCTGGCGTGGCGTGGAGTGGTGTTTTGTGATGTGGTGTGAGGGAGTGGTACAGTGTATGCCAGTTGTGTTGTGTGGTGTGGTGTTATTTGGTGTGGTGTGATGTGGTGTTGTGTGGTTTGGTGTTGTTTGGTTGGGTAATTCTGCGTGATGTGATGTGATTGTGTGGCACGTTGTGCTCAAGTTGTGCTGTGTAGTGTGATGGGGCTTGGTGTTACCTGGTGTAGTGTGGAATGGTGTGGTGTGGCTTCGCTAAAGTCTCTAAAGTATACGGGAGTGAAACACCTTGTCTCCGAAAGTCATTGGTGAGCGACAGACGAACAGGCTTCACCCAAAATGCTCCCACTATAAAAAAACAAAAAGAAAAAAAAAATAAAGGAAGTGCCATAGGAACATCACAAAATATATTAAAATACAAAAACTGAACTTACAAAGTCAGAACTTTACAGTTTTTGTCACACGCATCGAGGCGGCGAAACGCTGTGTCCCTAACTGTATCATTCATTCACCCACTCACTGAGTCGCTGTACCACTTTCAAGGATAAATGTTACCATGTTGGAAATGCAAAATTTCACCACCGTGAAAGTCATGGTGCTGTGTTCTGGGGTGGTTGGTACAGATTGTGGGATTGGTGTTCGTTTAGGGTGGTCTTAGGCATGTTAAAACTGCGAGTGATGTGCATCTGGGGTTGCTAGGGTACGTGTCCAAACTCAGACACATTATGAGTGTGCTGGGGTGGGAGCATCCGTTAGACATGATATTTCTGTAATATATTCTTGTTGTATACACGGAGAGAGAGAGAGAGAGAGAGAGAGAGAGAGAGAGAGAGAGAGAGAGAGAGAGAGAGACAGACAGACAGACAGAGACGGACAGACAGACAGACAGACAGGCAGAGACAGAGACATTTTTATACAGGGTGGTGCAGAAGTAGTTTGACATTTACCATTTATTCCAACACAAAAGACACACTTTTAGTCTCGTAAGTGTTCAAAGTGTCCGCCCTCACCATTGACACATTCCTGGAGTCTGTCAGCCACACTTCGACACACAGTAATGCACAGGTCCAGGTTGGTGTTGATTTCGTGGCAGGCCTCTGTAATGTCAACCTACTTTTGCACCACCCTGTATATATATATATATATATATATATATATATATATATATATATATATATATATATATATATATATATTGTTACATAGCCTATGATTTCATCATCTTTTGTGTAATTTTAACGCACAGTATGCTGCATGTTTGATCACGAGCGTGTTCTGCCTCAGTTCCCCCCTTCTACCGTTATAGTAGAGTAAGTCGTCATTTCTGGAGTTCAGACCAGGATTGTCAACTCTTTGTCCCCATGGCTTCATTTGCGCGTCCTTCTTGCAAGTTGTATCAAGCTCTGCCGGCCCCTATATAACGAGCTCAGTCTCTGCATCATTGCCACTTAGATCTGCTCCTCATTTTGTTCACATCTCTGTCCTCCCCTGTACAGATATTGTGAGTGCTCAAGAAATCTCCAAACATCTAGCAGCTGTGTGTAATTTGAGTATAACTGTTGTATTTTTTCTTGTACTGTATAGCATAAGTTTAATTTGTAGGCCTAGTGAAGTTTTTGTGATTCATGTAGAGATCTTTATGTCCATCAGTTTTAATATTATTTTGTATCTGTAATAATTTATCTTGCATTCACTGAGTATTATCTGGTATCTCATTTTATCAGGGCTGACTTAGATAAATTTACTCATGCTAATTTCGTGTTAATAGTGGCTATTGCAGTTAACCATATATTCAACCTGTTTTTGCCATTACATTATCCTTATGAGTCCTGAATGTTTTGTTGTTAGTTTAAGCATTAAACTTTAACTTGTAATTTTACCTAACTCTTCTGTTTTGAACCTGGAACTTTACGGGACAGTAGTGACTCTTCGTATTCTCACTTAAAGTGTACATTATCTTTCTCTGTTCCGTAACATAAATTTGGCGACCTCATATCAGGATATTCAGGATATTATCATAAGGATATTGCTTGATATTTTGTGACTGGTTACTTATTCATGATGGCTACTATTACTACACTTGATGAAGCCAAAGATTTTTTGTCAAATGTGCAAACAGTGTGTGATATAGAAAACAGAACAAAGAATGAACTTAAGCTTGTTGCTCAACAGTTGGGAATTGCTGTTCGCTCTCATCATTCTAAAGATCAAATTGTTGACATGATTAATGAAAGCTTGTTTAATGTAACTCCTCGAAATGAGCAAACGCAGATTGAATTAGCTAAGTTACAGCTAGCCCTGCAGGAGGCTCGTGTGAAGGAAGCTGAATTTCAAGCACAGGCTAAGGAGGCTGAATTTCAGGCAAAAGCTAAGGAGGCTGAATTTCAGGCAAAAGCTAAGGAGGCTGAGGCACAAGTTGAAATTGCTAGGATTCAGGCGGACCATGAGTATCGCATGAAACAAGGTGGAACTGGATCATCTAGCTCTGATGATTTTGATGTGGCTAAAAATGTTAAACTTGTCCCTCCTTTTAATGAATCTGATTTAACAAAGTATTTTCAGTTGTTTGAGAGGGTAGCTACAGGTTTTAATTGGCCTAAGGAGTATTGGCCAGTACTCCTTCAAACTGTTCTCACCGGTAAAGCTCAAGTAACTTATGCATCTTTGCCTCAGGATCAGTCTGATAATTATGATGTAGTTAAGAGCTTGATTCTTAAGGCCTATGAGCTTGTTCCTGAAGCTTATAGAGTAAAATTTAGGACAACTTACAAGCAAGATAAGCAATCCCATGTTGAGTATGCAAAAATCAAAGAAGATCAGTTAGAGCAGTGGTTAAATTCTAAGAATGTGGATTCTGATTTTGACAAATTTAAGCAGATGATTTTGCTGGAGGACTTCAAAAGGTGTATTAGTAAAGATGTAAGCCTATATCTTGATGAGAAAAGAATAGATAATTTGTCTGATGCTGCAGTTTTAGCTGATGAGTATGTTCTCACTCACAAGAGATATTCTAAAGAAAAAGGGAAAGCTGAGAGTAAGTACGTTGCCTCTACTCAGAGTACAGGTAACAGGAAAGAGAATAAGGATGATGTTTCTCAGGAAGTAAATACCAGCTTCACCTCTAGATTTCAGAAAAGTAAATGTACTTATTGTAGTAAGCTTGGTCATACTACGGAGAGATGTTTCAGGAGACAGCGTGATGTGAACAAAAAGGAGTCTTTAAATATTCAGTCAATTGGTCTAGTGTCCACTCTTGAGAGTTCCCAGAATTCTTTAACTGAGTTAACTGAACCTGCTTTGAGGGGTAACTTAAATTCTCATGATGGAGCTCCTCTTTTGAGCAGTAACGTGGGTGACACTCTCAAGAGTTCATGTGCTAATTTCCTGTCTGATGGTTTTGTCAGTCCTCTGGATAGTAATGACAGGAAATCAGTTCAAATATATCGTGATACAGGTGCTTGCCAATCCCTTATGCTGACCAGTGTTCTAGGCTCTAATGTTAATTCCTCTGATGAAACTGTAATCTTACAAGGTGTAGGGAATAATTACTTCTCTGTCCCTCTGTGCAGAGTGAATTTAGAGTCTGGTTTTGTTAATGGTTCCGTTATGGTTGGGTTGGTTGAGACACTCCCAATGTCAGGTGTAACTTTCTTACTTGGAAATGATATTGGTGGAAGTCAAGTGTGTCCAGCTCCTCAGTTGTCTAGTGAGCCAGTGGCTGTGTCCCAGGATTGTGATGTCCCTGATGTGTTCCCTGCATGTGCTGTCACTAGGGCTAAGTCTAAAGTTACTAGTGATTTAGAGGATAATGATGATGATGATGTTATCCTAGCTGACACTTTTCTTGCTAATTTGGACCACTCACGAGATGAGGCAGTACCCCGTAGTGTTGATAATTTGTCTCGTCAAGAGTTGGTTGAGTTGCAGGTTGCTGACCCTGAGTTGAAAGGTCTAGCTAACTCTGCTTACAGTGAAGAAGAGTCAGCCGGTGCTTCTACTTGTTATTATGTAAAGTCAGGAGTACTTATGAGGAAGTGGAGACCCCCAACAGCATCAGCCGACTGTGAATGGGAGGTTGTACATCAAGTTGTCATCCCTCGTGTTTGTAAGCAGGATATCATTCGAGTGGCTCATGATATCAGTTTGGCAGGACACCTTGGAGTGAGGAAGACTGTGGCACGCATTTTGAAACACTTCTACTGGCCAGGTATCTTCAGGGATGTTTCCTGGTATTGTAAGTCTTGTCACACCTGCCAAGTTGTGGGGAAGTGTAATCAGACCGAAAATGTTGCACCTCTAGTTCCCATTCCTCCTTTTGAGGCGCCTTTCACCCGTGTGTTGGTGGATATTGTGGGCCCTCTTCCTAAGACTTCTTCAGGATTTTCTTATGTGTTCACCATGATTGATATGGCTACTCGTTATCCTGAAGCCATTCCACTTAGAAACATCTCAGCAAAGAACGTGGTTAAGGAAATGCTAGGGTTCTTCACAAAGTTTGGTTTGCCCAAGGAGGTACAGTCAGACCGGGGAAGTAATTTCATGTCAAACGTTTTCAAGCAGTCTCTGAAAGAGTTGGGCATCACCCAGATCACGTCTTCAGCTTACCATCCCCAGACCCAAGGAGCGTTGGAGAGATATCATCAAACACTCAAATCGATGCTCAAGAAATACTGTTTGGAACATCAGAAAGACTGGGATAAAGGTCTTCCATTCGTTGTGTTTGCTGCAAGAGAATCTCCAAATGAATCACTGGGCTTCTCACCTTTTGAACTACTGTTTGGCCATGAAGTAAGAGGACCCCTTAAGTTACTCAAGGAATGCTGGCTGTCGGAGGAAGATGACGTCAACCTGCTGGAGTATGTGATGAAGTTCAAAGAACGGCTGTCCACTGCTTTACAGCTGGCGAGAGAGAATTTAGGAGCTGCTCAGGAGAAGATGAAGACTTGGTATGATGGGAAGTCCAGGTTACACCACTTTCAGCCAGGAGATCAGGTTTTGATTCTGCTACCAGTTCATGGGCAACCTCTTCAAGCCAAGTTTAGTGGCCCTTATTTCGTGGAGAAGAAACTCAGTGATGTCAACTATGTCATCGCCACACCAGATCGTAGAAAGAGCAAGCAACTATGTCACATCAACATGCTAAAGTTATATCACAGGCGGGACGAAAATAATCCAGTCTGCACTGTAGCTGTTCCACCCGAGTCTGCAAGTGAAGGTCTCCCATGCAGTATGAGCCTGAGTGATAGTTTGGGGAAGAATCCTGATATCATGAATGATCTCCAGACTAAGCTTTCTCATCTACCTCCCAAGGAAAGGCAGGAGTTTTCGGCATTACTGCAGGAGTACCCGCTAGTGTTCCGTGCCACTCCAGGAAGAACCACTGTGTTGATGCATGATGTCGATGTTGGAGACGCAAAGCCAATTAAATTGCCTCCTTACCGTGTGAACCCAGTGAAAGTTCCTCTCATCCAGAAGGAGCTTGGCTACCTGTTGGACCACAAGATGATTGAGCCCTGTCAGAGCGAGTGGAGTTCTCCTGTCACTCTGGTCCCTAAGCCGGGTGGGTCACAGCGGCTTTGCATTGACTACAGACGTGTTAATCAGATAACCAAAACAGACACTTACCCTCTCCCTCGCGTGGAAGATTGCATAGACAAGATCGGAAAGGCTAGGTACATAAGTAAGTTTGATTTGTTAAAGGGATACTGGCAAGTACCTATGACTGAACGTGCAAGGGAGATCTCATGTTTTGTAACACTAGGAAAGGCTTTTGCATGTTCTGTAATGCCGTATGGTATAAAGAATGCACCAGCCACATTTCAGAAGCTCATGAATGTTGTAACAGAGGGTTTGGCAGGGTGTGTTGTTTATATTGATGATGTATTAATCTTCAGTGACAACTGGAAAGATCACCTATGCCATGTCAGTAAATTTCTTGACCGTTTAGTTCATGCTAATCTTGTGGCTAATTTATCAAAGTGTGAGTTTGGTCAAGCTAAAGTTCAGTACCTTGGGTATGTAATTGGTGATGGACATGTTGCACCACCAGGAGCTAAGGTTCAGGTTATAAGTGATTTTCCCAGACCTAAAAGTAGGAAAGAGCTACAAAGATTTTTGGGAATGGTAGGTTATTACAGGAGATTTGTTCTTAACTTTTCTATTCTTGTATCACCACTTACAGACCTACTGAAAAAGGGAGTTGAATTTGTCTGGACCGATAACTGTGAATCCTCTTTCAACAAACTTAAAGCTATTCTATTAAGTCAGCCAGTGCTCGCTACTCCAAATTTTGCTAAGCCTTTTAAGATGGCTGTTGATGCAAGTGATACAGGAGCTGGGGCTGTTTTGCTGCAAGAGGATGATCAGGGTATTGAACACCCTGTATCTTATTACAGTAAGAAGTTCACTCCACCTCAAAAGAACTACTCAACTATTGAGAAAGAGCTTTTGGCCTTGATTTTGGGTTTACAACATTTTTCATTTTATTTGTGTTCTGGTTTTGACCCCATAGTCATTTATACCGATCACAACCCACTGAAATTCCTTAGTAAGTTTAAAGATAAAAATCAGAGATTGACAAGATGGAGTCTACTTCTTCAGGAGTATTCATTAGACATACAACATGTCAAGGGGAAAGAAAATGTTATTGCAGATTGCTTATCTAGACTTTAGACGGATTGTTTTAGAGTAATAAGAAATTTCCTTTGTAAATTTCTTTTTCTTTGTGGGGAGGTGTTACATAGCCTATGATTTCATCATCCTTTGTGTAATTTTAACGCACAGTATGCTGCATGTTTGATCACGAGCGTGTTCTGCCTCAGTTCCCCCCTTCTACCGTTATAGTAGAGTAAGTCGTCATTTCTGGAGTTCAGACCAGGATTGTCAAATCTTTGTCCCCATGGCTTCATTTGCGCGTCCTTCTTGCAAGCTGTATCAAGCTCTGCCGGCCCCTATATAAGGAGCTCAGTCTCTGCAACATTGCCACTTAGATCTGCTCCTCATTTTGTTCACATCTCTGTCCTCCTCTGTACAGATATTATTATTGTGAGTGCTCAAGAAATCTCCAAACATCTAGCAGCTGTGTGTAATTTGAGTATAACTGTTGTATTTTTTCTTGTACTGTATAGCATAAGTTTAATTTGTAGGCCTAGTGAAGTTTTTGTGATTCATGTAGGGATCTTTATGTCCATCAGCTTTAATATTATTTTGTATCTGTAATAATTTATCTTGCATTCACTGAGTATTATCTGGTATCTCATTTTATCAGGGCTGACTTAGATAAATTTACTCATGCTAATTTCGTGTTAATAGAGGCTATTGCAGTTAACCATATATTCAACCTGTTTTTGCCATTACATTATCCTTATGAGTCCTGAATGTTTTGTTGTTAGTTTAAGCATTAAACTTTAACTTGTAATTTTACCTAACTCTTCTGTTTTGAACCTGGAACTTTACGGGACAGTAGTGACTCTTCGTATTTTCACTTAAAGTGTACATTATCTTTCTCTGTTCCGTAACAATATATATATATATATATATATATATATATATATATATATATATATATATATATATATATATATATATATGACGTATGGTTGTGAGACTTGGAAACTGACAAAATCGATGGAAAATAAAATGATTCGTTCTCAGAGAGCAATGGAAAGGTCAAAGTTGGGAATATTTTTAAGAGACAGGTAGAGATCAACTTGGGTGAGACAGCAGACTAAAGTCCAAGATATTATAGAAGTTATAAAAGAACAGAAATGGAGGTGGGCAGGCCATGTAGCAAGAATAAGGAATAATCGATGGAGCAAGAGGTTGACTGGCTGGACACCAAGAGATGGTAAGCGTAGCAGAAAAAGGCCAGACAGGAGGTGGAGAGATGAGATAGAGAAATTTGCAGGGAAAACGTGGCAAAGATTGGCTCAGTCAAGGAATTCGTGGAGAAGGTTGAGGGAGGCCTTTGTTCAGCAGTGGACTTGTAATGGCTGATGATGATACATATTATATATATATATATATATATATATATATATATATATATATATATAAAGAGAGAGAGAGAGAGAGAGACAACAGACAGACAGACAGACAAAGAAAAAGATATATATATATATATATATATATAGAGAGAGAGAGAGAGAGAGAGAGAGAGAGAGGGAGGGAGGTTAAGTGGGAAAGAGATTTCGCACGAATATGTTGGAAGGAGATGAGAAATTATGGAGAGAGAGAGAGAGAGAGAGAGAGAGAGAGAGAGAGAGAGAGAGAGAGAGAGAGAGAGGTGTCAGAGAAGAAATGGGAAGAGAAAAGAGGAAGAGGAAGAAGAAGAAGAACAGCGGGAGAAAGAGAAGAAAGAGGGAAAAGGCGGAAGAGATGAAGAGGTTGAGAGAGAAGAGGAGGAAGCCAGGAAAGGAACAAGACTGAAAAGGGGAATGGAAGGAAGACCGAGAGAAGAAGGAGGGAAAACTAGGCGTAAAGGAGAGGAAGGTAGCAGGAGGGGATGAAGGAAAAGGACAGGTGAGGGAAGAAGATAGAAAGGAAGGTGATGTAGAGGAGACAGGACGAGGATGAGAGAAAGGGAAAGGATAATAGAAAATGGATGGAAGAGAACGACGGTAGGAAAAACGATAATGAAAAAGAAATATTTAAAAAGAAAGAGAGCGTGAAGGAAAGAAGAGAGAGGGAACAGGAAACAAAAGAAGGAAGAGAAATAAAAGTTACAAAGAAGTAAAGGAAGAAAGTTTGGCAGGATGAATGAGAAATGCAAAATGAAGGATAAAGAGAGAAAGAGAGAAATAGAAGATAGGAAAGAATGAAAAAGAAATGAAGGAAAGAAGAGAAGAATGCAAGAAGGGAGAGATAAATAAAAACACAAGGGAGAAATGGTTCATGAAAGGAAGGAAGGAAAGAACGGACGAACGAACTAATGGAGAAATGATCGAACGAACGTGTGCAGAAAAGAACGAAACATGGATAGAAGTGAAAAATACCCTCAAAGAAGGGATGAGCGCAGAGAGAGAGGAAGTACAAAGTCGTGCAAAGGAAATCGAATAGCAAAAGACCTGTTGGTCCTTTCGTGTCTGCTTTGTACTAGGAACCTTATAACTAACATAATTATTTTATTAGCTAAAGACAAAGTAGAGAAACAGGAAGGCTCCCGCCTAGAATCTACTCACTCACCAAAACCTCCATCCAAAGCAGGTAAGAAATACTGAAAAGGACCATCATGCATCATAGAATAAACTGGCATGGAAATGTCGTAGGAAAAGGAGAAAGGAAATCTTATTCTACAGTATCTACCTGAAAAGATAATAATAGTAAGTCAACAACATGTACCGATTTTGCTCTGCGGTTGTATTTTTCAATCTCTCTCTCTAAAAAAAAAAAAAAAAAAAAAAGTAATATACGAGCACGAGGACACTCTAGAAATGTGTTATTCGGGAGTCAGAAAAGACAAACACTTTTCCAAGAGACTTTGAAAATTTAGTACTGTATCGCAATTTATTACATTGGAGGGCACTTTGTTCCACACAGTTACGATTCTTTTGAAGAAGAAATGCTTAGGTTCATATTACTGGCGCCGTTTGCCAATAATTTTCTAGACATTAGTTCAGTTCCACAGATCAAATGCAAAGTACATACCTTAGTTAAGGTAAAGAGATTCATTACTTTTAAACGCGCTTTGTGTGGTAAGCCTCGGTCTAGATATAATTTGTCAAACTTTGCTATACTCTTTTAAGTTTCTCTGTATCTTTTTTTTTGTAATAAGGAGACCGGAACTGGAAACAACACTTAGTGTGTGAGTACATGTGCATTATATACGGCGAGGATGATACTTTCCGAGTTATATTCAAATTATGTATATTTCTCTTCATCTGTATAACTATACTGTTTCCCCTCTATCGGGGTGTAGCCTAGACAGGATGATGTAGGCTACTCACAAAAATACTCATCAGCACACACACACACACACACACACACACACACACACATATATATACTCGTATCTTAGCCTCTAAGAGGAGAAAGGACTGCTCCTCATCGCACCACACCACACGAGAGGCCCTACTCCGCAGTGAAATCCAGCGATATCCGCAGCAGGGCCCGACAGCAGAGCTAGTTTACCCCTGCCACATTAAAATGGACCCATCCCCCTTCCTGCATCTGAGCCGATCAGCTGATCAAACCAGATGTGGGAGAACATCCCTTCGGGGCCGTGTCACCATCTATTTATTCACAATTTTTTCTCCATTCATCCTCATCACAAGCAGCCACTCTTCCTTGCTCTGCAGACATTCTTCTCGCATCTAACGCTTTCTCCACACACTCCATCCATCCAATTCGTGGTCTTCATCTCAGCCTTACTCTTCTCAAATTCGGATCCAGTTATCTTTTTTACCAATCGCTCTTCATCAGTTCTGTCCATATGCCCAAACCACTGCAACATTCGCAGTTCATAGGATACAAAAACCCACACTGGCAGACGAAAAAAGATGTATTCCAAACAGTTTCGGCGACAACTGTCGCCCTCTTCAGTAGAAAGTCAAAAGCCTTTTAAAGGATGTGCCAAACATTGATGCAAGTAAGTTCATACAAATTAATCAAGTAAGTTCATACAAATTAATCCAAAATTACCTTACATTTATGGGTTATCAAAGACCCAAAACCACAGATTCCCCTTCGTCCTATCATCTCACAGTGTGGCTCATTCACTTACAAACTTTCAAAATATCTAGCGAACAAATCAGCACCATTGGTTGGTACATTCTCTAGATCCCATGTCCAAAACTCTACTGATTTTATTGATAAGATTAAGTCTCAGTTTCTCCAGTGGAAGGATGGTCAGTTTTGATGTAGATTCGCTTTTTACTAAAGTCCCTATTGAAGATGTAATTAGTTTCTTGAAAGAAAAATTACCTAAATTGTAACATTGATCTCGGCATGCCACATGATGTCTTTCTCCACCTTATTAGCCTGTGTGTGCAGTGCAATGAATTTTCTTTTGGTGATCAGTTTTTCATGCAAAAGTTTGGTATGGGTATGGGCTCGCCCCTCTCTCCAATTCTTAGTAACCTGTACATGGAATATTTTGAATCCAACCTTCTTACCACCATATCTCCTCAAAATTTTATTTGGTATAGGTATGTTGATGATCATTTTCGTTTTCGTTTTTAAAGGCTCCAACATTCTTGCATGTGTCGGCCTAGGTCACCTAATGGCGGCTCTCCACGTTGCACGATCCATTGCAGCCTCCCTGTTCAGTCCCTTAACCCTAAGGTCACACTTAATGACCTCATCCCATGTCTTTCTCGGTCTACCCCTCATAACCCCACCCCCAATATTAACACTTCTCACCTTCCTCACCCAATTATCATCCCCCATCCTCTCCACATGTCCAAACCACCTCAATCTACCTCTCCTCATCATAACACCAATACACTCCAGTCCCATCCTACCTCTCAACTCTTCCATTGTAAACCCAGCCCCTCCAGGCCTCGGACGCAGGGACGCACTGCACATCCACCTAATCATTGTCATTTCTGTACGTCTGAGCCGGCGAATATCTTCCTCCCTCATTGCCCAGGTCTCACTGCCATACAGCATTACACTCCTAACACATGCTGCATACAAAGACCCCTTAGCACATAGGGAGAGCCCTCTCAATGTCAGGAGAGGCAAGAGCTCCCTGAACTTCTTCCAACCACTTCTCACCCTAGCCACAGAACTAGCTCCAGCCCCACCTCCAGCACACAACATGTCTCCCAAATAACAAAACTCTTCCACACACTCAAGAGATTCACCAGCAAGTTCAATCCTTTCACGCCTGACAATCTCCACCTGCTCACCCCGGCACGCCGTACACATAAAATCAGCATTATCTCGCAGTCTACCTCTGATACCACTACATCTCTTATGCACCCATTTATCACACACACCGCACAAAATGGAATTACTTCCCACGCCCTTGTGGCAACACATGGCCACTCTCCCTCGTCTTTGACAGTATGAATATGGCATCAGTGGTCCCCCTACCTGGCATAAACCCAAACTGCATCTCATCAACATTCACTCTTTCTCTAATCATACCTTCTAAAACTCTCTCCATTACCTTCATTATCTGATCTAAAAGCTTTATACCCTTATAATTTCCTCTTTCCAGGGCATCACCCTTCCCTTTATACACATTTACAATTACACTCTTCAACCAATCATCTGGGACAACACACTCATAAATAATCCTATTTATCAGGTCAGTGACTAAACTCACCCCTATATCCCTGAGGCCTTCAACATTTCGGCAGTCAACCCAGACACACCTGCTGCCTTCCCCACCCTCATCCTGCCTATTGCCTCACTCACAGTAGCAGTATCAATCAAAGGCCAAGGGCCAGACACTGGATCTGCTGGCTCCAAACCTTCCCTGTCCCAGTCAAACTCCTCATTCAACAACCGGTTATAATGCTCTCTCCATGCATCTTTAATATCCTCACTGTTCACCACTACCCTTCCTTTATCATTCTTCACATGTGTTTTCATTTTGGCCAGAAGTATACGCTAACTTTGACGATTTTCTTACCAAATTAAATGCACTGCTTCCCTCAATTAAATTTAAAGTTGAATGGGAAAATAATGGTTCCCTTCCGTTTTTAGATGTATTTGTGCACAGGAATGAACTTGGGACTCTTAGCTTTTCTGTATACAGGAAACCAACCCAATGCAATTTGTATATACATTATTATTCATATCACCACACTTCCACTAAAATGTCAGTTATTTATTCTATGTTCCTTAGAGCACTCAGAATTAGTAGTCCCCAGCATCTGGATACGGAAAACGCCAAGATATGGAAAATATTTTTAGATCTAAAATATCCCAGTTGGTTTATAAGGCAAGCGTATTTTAAAGCAAGAAAAGCCTTTTTAATACCTAGACCAACATCACAGAGTTAGCAAAATAAGCCATACATCACGGTTCCGTATGTGTCAAATCTCAGCTTGGTGAAGTCTGTGAGTCATGATTTGGATGTAAACATTGCATTTAGACATACTTCCACCTTAAGATCAATGCTGGTAAAGAATAAATCCATTAGTAAGGAAACTGCAGGGGTATACAAAATTCCATGTAGAGACTGTAATTTGGTTTATATTGGTGAAACTGGAAGTGATTTGGACACTCGCATTAAGGAACACAAGTATGCTTGTAAGATAGGCAACATAAATAACGCAGTGTACGTTCACTCTTCGGAAAACGACCATAGAATCGACTGGAATTTTAGCCAAATATTGTACAAATGTAGTAACTATAAGAAAAGTAGGATTGTGGAAGCTGTATGTATAGAGAGATATAAAAATTTTAACCATAGTGAAGGAATGTATAAAATAGATCCTGTGATGAGAGGATTAGTGGCAAGGTCCTTGCCGCCCCTTGTAATACCTCACTCAGGTCGTGGACAGAGTAGAAGGAGAGTCTGGTGAGGTCACATCAGGTGTGGTTCGGAAAACGTGTCCTCACCCTGCATATAAGCAGCTTCTCAGCATTTGTATGTACCACTCTTGGTCTGTAGATCCACTGAAGAGGGCGACAGTTGTCGCCGAAACTGTTTGGAATACATCTTTTTTCGTCTGCCAGTGTGGGTTTTTGTATCCTATTTCATGGTCACGATAGTGTGACTCTTCAGCCGTCATGGATCCCACGATAAGACACACATTCTTCCACTTCTTTTTGGTCACTTTCCCCCATCTTGTGGCCTGCTTTCGTCGTTATGAGAAGCTGCTTATCTCCGTAAAAAGCAAGAAACTCCAGCAACATTTCCTCACTGATTGCCTTCATGAACAAATGGTGCCCAGATCTTTCAGACCTTCTCTCTTCAGGCAGCAACACGACCCTTCCCTGATTCTGCACGGATGTTACTGAAGGACGGTATACGCAACGTGAAGAGAGAAATTGATGAAACATACTACCATCTAAGACGTACTTTGAGTTTCCTCAAGCAACAACTGCCAAGTGATTTATTTCAAGCAATATGTGAAACAGCTGATAAGAAATGTAACAGAGAAACTTATTTCCCACGTATCCATCTGCAAGAAAAACTTAGTGATTTGTGTAACCAACGTCCGTGGAGTATGTGTATGTTACTGAATTCCATCTTAAATCTTTCTACGTATGTACTGAGTCGTGTCGAGGAGCAAGTTTTAAATTTAGATTTGTCCTTTGCCTTGAAACCAGGAAATGATGTAGCACTTGATTATGTTTCTTCTACCTTTAACAGCAAGCTGGATATCCCGTGCCTTACTGGTTTAATAATTAGCAGTTTCATAGGAAATTTTTAATCCAATGACTCCATACCACGACGTTTTCGTTTGGCCCTTGAAAGTCTCAAGAAAAATAATTCTATTCTTATTACAAAAGCGGACAAAAGTAATTGTGTGTTCATTTTAGACAAACCTGATTATGTGGAAAAGATGGACCACCTGTTGAGTGATGCCACTACTTACGAAAAACTTGTGTCATCCCCTCTCAAGAGGTTAGCCACAGACTTTAATAAGAAAGTCAAAAGCCTTTTCAAGGATATGCCAAACATTGATGCAAGTAAGTTCATACAAATTAATCCAAAATTACCTTACATTTATGGGTTACCAAAGACCCATAAACCACAGATTCCCCTTCGTCCTTTCATCTCACAGTGCGGCTCATTCACTTACAAACTTTCAAATTTTCTAGCGAACAAATCAGCACCATTGGTTGGCACATTCTCTAGATCCCATGTCCAAAACTCTACTAATTTTATTGATAAGATTAAGTCTCTCAGTTTCTCCAGTGGAAGGATGGTCAGTTTTGATGTAGATTCGCTTTTTACTAAAGTCCCTATTGAAGATGTAATTAGTTTCTTGAAAGAAAAATTACCTAAATTGTAACATTGATCTCGGCATGCCACATGATGTCTTTCTCCACCTTATTAGCCTATGTGTGCAGTGCAATGCATTTTCTTTTGGTGATCAGTTTTTCATGCAAAAGTTTGGTATGGGTATGGGCTCGCCCCTCTCTCCAATTCTTAGTAACCTGTACATGGAATATTTTGAATCCAACCATCTTACCACCATATCTCCTCAAAATTTAATTTGGTGTAGGTATGTTGATGATGTGTTTTCATTTTGGCCAGACGTATACGCTAACTTTGACGATTTTCTTACCAAATTAAATGCACTGCTTCCCTCAATTAAATTTAAAGTTGAATGGAAAAATAATGGTTCCCTTCCGTTTTTAGATGAATTTGTGCACAGGAATGAACTTGGGACTCTTAGCTTTTCTGTATACAGGAAACCAACCCAGTGCAATTTGTATATACATTATTATTCATATCACCACACTTCCACTAAAATGTCAGTTATTTATTCTATGTTCCTTAGAGCACTCAGAATTAGTAGTTCCCAGCATCTGGATACGGAAAACGCCAAGATATGGAAAATATTTTTAGATCTAAAATATCCCAGTTGGTTTATAAGGCAAGCGTATTTTAAAGCAAGAAAAGCCTTTTTTGTACCTAGACCAACATCACAGAGTTAGCAAAATAAGCCATATATCACGGTTCCGTATGTGTCAAATCTCAGCTTGGTGAAGTCTGTGAGTCATGATTTGGATGTAAACATTGCATTTAGATATACTTCCACCTTAAGATCAATGTTGGTAAAGAATAAATCCTTTAGTAAGGAAACTGCAGGGGTATACAAAATTCCATGTAGAGACTGTGATTTGGTTTATATTGGTGAAACTGGAAGGGATTTGGACACTCGCATTAAGGAACACAAGTATGCTTGTAAGATA